>NW_024081553.1:0-162669 GCF_003009895.1 Hyaena hyaena | reverse complement strand
GATGGACACTTAGGCTCTTTCCATGTTTTAGCTATTGTGGAGAGTGCTGCTATGAACATTGGGGTACATGTGCTCCTATGCCTCAGCATTTCTGTATCCCTTGGGTAAATTCCTAGCAGTGCTATTGCTGGGTCATAAGGGAGTTCTATTGTTAGTTTCCTCATCAGTGTATTCTTAACAGGATTAAATACAATATTTTTTTACCTCATCTAGCCATATGTGTTGATTGTTACATATTAATTTGAATATTTAATTACATATTCAATAATAGTTAATACAGGCAGAGTACTAGACAGACAAATGACTGGAAATAGTTTAAAATTATCTAATAGGTAGGCAAGTTAATATAGACAGCTGTTAAAATTTGTGAAGATAACTTTTGCTTATTGATTTCGAACAATATTGGAAGTTACTTTCACTCAAAATCAAAATATAGTGGTTGATGGTTAATTTTCTGTGTCTATTTGGCTAGGCTAGTTACTCCCTTGTGGAATCAAATACCAGTCTAGATGTGAAGATATTTTTTTAAATGTGATTAAAAATCAGTAGACTTTATAGAGCATAATCTGTTTTACTCACTGTCCATGGGCTACATCCAAAGTTTCAGGTCCTAAATAAGAAGGAATTCTGCTTGAGTTTCTAAATTTCAAGTTCAAGATTGTAATATTGTGGGAGGAAAAATTATTTTCCCTTTACCCTAAATTTTTAGCTGAGTCCTCCCTGTAATTAAAAAGATGAATAATAGGAGAAAAACAGAAGTTTAATAACAGACATACCTCCTGTATGTATGTATGTGAGATACCTAGGAAAACTGAGTACCTCCCTGAAACGGCCCAAGGTACCACCTTAAATACCATCATCAACTAAAGACAAAAGAAGTTGGGGTGGGGGTAGCCAGTTTTGGAAGGTATCAAGTAAAACACAGTAAGTAAGAAAGTGGTGAGGATTTCTAGAGATTGCCTGGTAAAGAGAGAGACACCCTTAGAAATGAAGAATTCTCTTATACATCTAAATGTCTCTTACAAAAGGTTGATTTCTACTTTTTTTTCAGATCATTTCCTATGTCTGCTGTATTGTAATGATCAGCTCACAATAATCCTTATGCCACAGAGGCATATTTTTGGGTGATATGTTTGGCTCTCCCTTCAGTCCCACCTTTGAAACTCGAAGTAAGAGGATTTACAATCCATACACTGAGTTGATAGATTTCTTCCTCTCTCATCAAACCAGTGTCTTGGTCCTGAGGCCAGTCTAATTAAACAGTAGTGTCCTTGGATATGGGCTTTCAGATTTAGGCCTTTATGGTATGAGCAATCTTGTATTTAATACGAGGCATTGCAATAGAAACAAAAGAAAAATGAAGGTAAATTGTTGGAGCAGACTATAAAACCAGTCTGAGTCCTTAGGGCAACCAGTCCAGAAGATTTCTAGCTGACTGGCTCAAAGCATCTGCTGTTTGAAGGTCTTTGATGATGTCAGCGTGTTCAGGTAAACTTTGTGAGAGGCCCACAGAGCAAGGGGCATGAGGATTGTATATACAAGCATTGCTGTGGTTATTTCTCTGATATTTGCATCAAGTTGTGCCCCCTCAGTTTGCAGGCATCAGAAAAAATGACTAATAACAAAAACTACACAAGTCCCAAGGAGGGGAGAAAATTGCAAACTTCAGTTTGGAAGTTTATCGCTAGATTTTGAAAAAACTAGAAGAATTCAAGATCCAGTCCGTAATTAGAAAATAAAACCTCAAAACCAATAGCACTAGAATCTAGTTACTTACAAAGGTGCAAACATAATTTTTCTGTGATCGTTCAGATCTCTACTATACTAAAAATAATCACAGTAAAACTTAAGTCTAGTTTGAATAAATTTGGTCTGATTTTTTATATAAGTGGAACAAGAATATAGCTCTTGGCCATATTGGATCTTTTTACATATGCTTTCCTGGAACTTTTCATAAGGAATCTCATTGAAACTTTTTTTAAAGTATCATTTTCATACAATGTTAGTTTCAGCTGTACAACATATTGATTCATCAAGTCTATGTGTAATACTATGCTCACCACAAATGTAGCTACCATCTGAAACCATATATACTGTACTGTTGACTACATTCCCTATGCTTTTTTCTTCATAGCTTATTTTATAACTGAAAAAATTTAAATCTAAATCCCCTTTATCTATTTCACTCACAACTCCCCCACCCCCCAACCTTTCCTCTGGGAACCACCAGTTTGTTTCGTATATTTAAGAGTCTCTTGGGTTGTTTTGTTTTTTAGATTCCACATGTAAGTGAAATCATGTGTTTGTGTTTCTCTGACTTATTTCATTTAGCATAATACCTGCTAGGTCTTTCCATGCTGTGACCAATACATTCTAGCGTTAGTGTGTATATGTATAATACCTTCTTTGTCCATTTCTCTATAAATGGACACGTGGGACACTTGGGTTGCTTTCATGTCTTGGCTATCATAAATAAGGATGGGATGAACATCAAGGTGCATATATTTTGTTGAATAAGTGTTTTTGCTTTTTGGGGGGGTAAATACCTAGTAGTGAAATTATTGGATGATAGTAATTTTTGGAGGAAACTCCACACTGTTTTCCACAGTGGTTGCACCAATTCACTTTGCCACCAATAGTTCATGAGGGTTCCCATTTATTCACATCCTCACCAACACTTATTTTTTGTCTTTTTGATACTACCCATTCTGATTTCTATGACATGATACCTCATTGTGGTTTTGCTTTGCATTTCCTGTTAAGGATCTTTTATGTATCTGTTGGCCACGTGTATCTCTTTTTGGTGTTGACTTGTACAAGATCTTGATATAATTTGCAAATATTTTCTCCCATTCAGTATGTTGCCTTTTCATTTTGTTGATGGTTTTCTTTGCTGCATTCCCAATAGTTTATTTTTTTATTCTGTTTCCCTTGTCTGGAGACATAGTCCTAAGTCTAAGAGATTAGTACTGGTTTTCTTTTAAGGGTTTCGTTGTTTAAGGTCTCACATTGAGGTACTTAATCCATTTTGAGTTTATTTTTGTATATACTATAAGAAAGTGGTCCAGTTTCATTCACTTGTACATAGCTGTTCAGTGTTCCCAGCACCATTGTTTTGAAAAAAATGGTCTTTTTCCCATTTGTATGTCCTTGTCATAGATTGATTGACCATATAAGCTCTCTATTTTGCTCCATCAATCTATGTTGATTATTGTGCCAATACCATACTGTTTTGATGAGGAGACCTTCGTAGTGTATCTTGAAATTTGGGATTGTGGTACCTCCAGTTTTGTTCTTTCTTCTCAAGATTGCCTTGGCTTTTCAAAGTCTTTTATGGTTCCATACAAAGTTTAGGATTATTTGTTCTAGTTCTGTGAAAAATGCTGTTGGTATTTTGATAGAGATTGCATTGAATCTGTAGATTGTTTTGGGTAGTATGGACATTTTAATAATATTCTTCCAGTCCACAGACATGGAATCTATTTCCATTTGTTTGTGTCTTCAGTTTCCTTCATCACGGTCTTACAGTTTTCAAAGTATAAGTCTTTTACTTTTATGGTTAAATTTATTCTCTAGAAATTTTATTCATTTTGTTGCAATTACAAATTGGATTATTTTCTTTTCTGTTTCTGCTACTTCACTATTAGAACTGATCAATGAATCCAGAAAAGCTAATAGTTTTTTGGTGGAGTCTTCAGAGTTTTCTATATATATTCAGTATCGTGCCATTGCTAATAGTGATAGTTTTACTTCTTCCTTATTGATTTGGATGCCTATTATTACTTGTCTGATTTCTATAGCTAGGCCTTCCAGTACTGTTTTAAATAAAAGTGGTGAGAGGGTGACATCTTTGTCTTTTTTCTGACCCTAGAGGTAAAGCTTTCAGTTTTTCACCATTGACTATGATGTGCACTGTGGGCTTTTCATATAAGGCCTTTATGAGAGTGTTTATCATGAACAGATGTTGTATTTTCTTAAATGTTTTTTTTTTGCACATTTTGAGATGACTATATGGTTTTTATCCTTCCCTTGTTAATGTGATGTATCACAATGATTGAATCATAAATACTGATTCACACCCTTGTATCCCTAGCATACATATCCCTTAATCATGATGAAAAAAACTTTAATGTACTATTATATTTGGTTTGCTAATATTTTGTTGAGGATTTTTGATCTTGGCCTGTGATTGTTTTGGTATTAGGGTAATGCTGGCCTCATTGAATGACTTTGAAAGTTTTCTTTCATCTTTTAGTTTTTGGAATAGTTTGAGGAAAAAAGGTTTAGGAAAAATAGCTGTATTGCTTAATTCCCAAAAACAAACACAGAAGGTCAAGCACAATGAGACAAGGGAACACAACCTCAGAAAAAGAACTGAAGGGAGATCAGCAATGTATGTAATGAGTTCAAAGTAATGATAGTTATGTGACTGGAATGATGAGTGGATGAACTCCCTGAAATAAAATTAGTAAAAAACTATGGATAGACCCATCAAGAAAAAGGAAAGAGGACCCAAAGAAGAAATAGGAAAAATAGAAACTAACACCACAGAAATACATAGAATTACACAAAAAAACTTATGAAAAATTATATTCCAAAAATTTGACAACTTAGAAGAAATGGATACATTCCTAGAAACACAAAATGTTCCAAAAATGAGTTAGGGACAAATAGAAAATCTGAATAGACAAATTACTAGTAATGAAATTGAAGCAGAAAAAACCTAAAACTCCCAACAAGTTAAAGTCTGGGACCAAATAGCTTCACAGGCAAACTCTACCACAAATTTGAAAAGGTAGTACCTATTCCCCTCAAACTAGTCTAAAAAAAATAGAAGATGAAAAAGCTTCTAAATACATTCTGAAAGGCCAGCATTACCCTGCTCCCAAAGCCAGATAAATAAACTACAAAAAGAAGATAACAACAGGCCAATATTCCTAATGAACATAGATGCAAAAATTCTTAATAAATTATTGTTTTAAATAGTTTATTGTCAAGTTGGTTTCTGTATAACATCCAGTGCTCATCCCAACAAGTGCACTTCTCCAAAAAATTCTTAATAAAATATTAACAAACCATATTTACTAAAAGGATCATTCACCACCATCAAGCATGATTTATTCTGGGGGTGCCAAGGATAGTTCAAAATCTGGAAATCAATAAATGTAACAAAATGAAGGATAAAATATCATATGACTCCCATATATGCATAAAATAATTTGACAAAATTCAACATACATACATGAAGGAACATAACATGTGACAAATCCACAGCTAGCATCATACTTAGTGGTGAAAAACTAAGAGCTTTTCCTGTAAGATTGGAACAAGAGAAGGTTGTCCACTCTCACCATTTTTATTCAACACGGTAATGGAAGTTCCAGAGGGAAAGAGTGTGTGTGTTTGAGCAGAGTTAGGGCAGAGAGAGAGGCTATGCCCTGACAGTACAGACAACTCAGGGCTCAGTCTCATGAACTGTGAGATCATGACCTGAGTGGAAATCAAGAGTCAGATGCTTAACTGACTGAGCCACCCAGGTTACCCTGGAAAACAATTTTTAAGGACACGTACTGTAAAACATCATCATTGTTGAAAACTGTACACAAAAATGCCTATACCTGGAAAACTATTTTTAAGGACACATACTGTAAAACATCATCATTGTTGAAAACTGTACACAAAAATGACTATACCACTTTATCTAAACCATTTGCTTCCAACACTTACATTTAAACTACTCACAAAACCAGGAGACATTAGATCAAGCCAACCATTACCCCAGTCTATTTTTCTTGCTACCAGATTTTCTAACAGAGAGAATATGAACTTATTTGACGAGTAAACTCAGAGAAAATAAAAGTTATATGTCTGCCTTATATTTAATGCCAATAACTATGAAGATGTGCCTATTTTAATTAAAGCAACAAACAAATTTAATTTCCAAAGATTATCTCAGATCATGTTAACTCGAAAACCATTTAGGTTATTTTTCATATTTTGGGGTTTAGAAATAAGTACTTATTTTTAAACCAACTAAATATAGCTCCTTTACAAATTAATTATGGTACTACCATCCAGAGGAAAATATCACATATCCAAAACCTACATATAGAGACACAAATATACATATAGACACAGAGACATAGCTGCCATTCTAAAATTTCAGCCATGAATCAGGTACTATGCTACAAAACTCACTTGTTTATAAGTAACAATTGAATCTAAATTGTGTTTCTGGCAGTTTACTCATTCAGATGACCAAAAGCTCTTCTTGTAAGATTTTTCATTAGTTCAATTCCACATAGCACTTTTTTTCCCCTGATAACTATTCCCCTAAAGTTTGCATTTAAAAGAGAGAGCGCTTAAATCCTAAAGAGGATGGGGTAGAAAATCCATGTCAAAAGGCACAGAGAAAATATCCATGCCTTCTCCTGGAATTGTTTTTTTGGAGGGGGGTAGGGGAGAACAGTATATTTGCTAATTTTCCAAGATCTAGAGTAATTTCTACTTAAATTTTCCTTCTTTTTTTAAAAGTGCATAACAATTCTGTTTCCAGTATTCTGATCCCTTATAATACCTACAAGTTTTGAGAAAAACAGAGAAAGGTTTAGGATTGGTAAAAGAATAGGTGGGCTTTGATTTCCTTCTAGAGCCACATTACTAATTTTGTAATGATTGGTAAGACAAGACAATTACTTTTAATTTTGGAAATAATTGCTTTGCAGCCTGAATAATGTCATAGGACTAACTGCTCATCCAGCTACATTATCTTCAATTTGCTTCTTTATATCAAGAAGAAAACTTGTGACTAAAATGGAAATTTAAAAAGTTCTATGTTCTAGAGCGTCAGGGTCTAATGCAGCATGCCTTTGCAAAGTTTGCACTGTGTTCAACAAAGCCCTTTGAATGTTCTTTGACTGAGTGCACAATTTAATCTTGGACCAATTCACCTTAGAGGTATAAGCCTCTATTAATGCATTGCTCAGATTCTGAACATTGGCATCCAGCTGATCCATTTCTTCATCAACCCTACGATAGGCCAGAAGACATGCTGGTCATCTGTTTCCTCTGTGAGGGAGTTTTCCTCCAGAGGCCATTTGGCTTATCTGATAACTACAGTACAGTCCTGGGTGGGAAGAACATTCCTTAGCAGCCAAAGTTCCTGAAAATGGGATTTGAAGGACCCCTAATCTTTCTAACTCTTCTCTAAATTTGGTAGGATCTTCTTCAAGGGGAGAGAAAAAGGACTTTCTAATTTCCTCCTGTCAAGGGAGTCTCTAATGCTAGCTGTCTTACTCCTTTGTGTTCTTTTCAATTACTCTTGCCATAGGTATCAATAACACGGTTTTTGAAAATCTGAGCTCTAATTTTTTTTCAAATACAGACATGTTTCCATTTCAGAAGATTCATCATTTGGCCACTGACAAGAGCCACTTAAATGAATCCCAATGGCAATTTAAACCAGTAAGCCTTGACTCATGACTGCAAGAGGCATCCCAAAAGAAGGTACAACAGATGCACCCTTCACAAGAAGTAGAAAGTTCACTTCCAGTGTCAGCCTAACAAAGCTAAGAGCTTCAATGTCACAGGCAAGTAAGAATGGTATGGAGAAAATGGTTTCTCTGGTTTCCCATAAGAATGTGATATGACTCCACTCATAGACCTGCTCATCTGTGACCCTGGGCACGCATTGTTGGATTGGGACTTTTCTAGCACTAACAGGACCCAAAGATTGAGACAACAAAAGCCCCTTATGGAAGTTGACATGCTTGGCTAGAGAGAGGACACTGCTACTTGGATTCAGAACCTATTCATCTGTCTGCCAGCTGCATGCCAACACTAGTATATTCTGACTGGCAGAGACCAGAGGGATGTTCTCACTGGTCACAAAGCCAAGTGCTTGAGACATAGTATAAGATGAGAGGAAAGCCCATCTGGTTTATTGTTTTCCTCCTTATGACAATACAGAAGACAAAAGGACTCAATGGCCATCTCCTGGAAGAAAAAGAATAGAAAATAAGAATATTCACTGAGCAGGGAAAGAATGACAAGGAGGCAGGTAGACAGAAGCTTGGATTTGCTGCTGCTCATGGAACTGTGACACATGTGAGCCTCCTTAGGTAGAGAGGCCCAAGGATGATGACAGAGAAGTCTACTCAGAAATCAAAATTACCATAACAAAGTACCCATGTCTGAAGCCTTTAGGTGAGCTCACCATTTAATTCAGCATGGTCTAGTTGCAGACATGAGAAATCTACCATTAGTCGGCCTTTAGAAGCCATAATCAGGGCAAATTCATTGTTTCTGAATGAAATCTTCAAAGTTTATTTATTTTTGAGAGAGACCACAAGTGGGGGAAGGGACAGAGAGAAAAAGAATCAGAAGCAGGCTCCATGCTCTGAGCTGTCAGTCCAGATCCCAATGTGGGGCTCAAACCCATGAACCATGAGATCATTATCTGAGCTAACGTCAGATGCCCAACCAACTGAGCCACCCAGGTGCCCCAGAATGAAATTTTAAATTCAAAGGGTTCTTGAAATAAATGTTTGGGACTGATTCCACTGAGATGGCATCTAAGTTCCTTTCGTGAGTAAAAATAAAGTCAGGAATAACTCAGCAACTACTCAAACAATACACCAGTAAAAGAATTCTGGGACATGAGGGTGAGGCCAAAGCACACATCTATGTCATAAAACTCAGGCCAGACTTCACTTGAAAGAGAAGAAGGCACACACTGACCACAGTGCCCCTCCCCGAGGCCATCACATTACCATGCACAGAGATCTCCCCTGAGCTTCTGATTCCAACAGTGGGAAAAGAGAGCCCAGAGGAGACCAGCAGCTGAGCACATAGTCTAAAGGTTTTAGAACTCTGCACTATTGCCAGCATCAAGTCTGATGGGCTTAGCAGTGCTCCTGTTGAGAAGGAGGGCAGAGGCCCATGGGTGGACAGCAGGGTTTAAGATGATCAAAGCAGAAACTAAGTAAACAGTGGCTTTGAATGACATACTGGACCAGATGGACTTAACATATATGCAGAATATTTTTTCCTAAAGCAGTGGACCACAATTCTTTTTGAGTGCACATGGAACATTCTCCAGAATAGATCACATACTGGGTCACAAGTCAGCCCTCAACAAGAACCAAAAAACTGAGATGATACCATGCATGTTTTTGGATTACAACACTACGAAACTTGAAGTCAATCACAAGAAAAAAAATTGGAAAGACCACAAATACCTGGAAATTAAGGAGGAAATTTTTAAAAAATACATGGAAGCAAATGATAATGGAAACATGAGAGTCCAAAACCTGTGGGCTGCAGCAAAGGCAGGTCTAAGAGGGAAGTCTATTGTAAGTCCTACATCAAGAAACAAGAAAAGTGTCAAATACACAACCTAACCTTATACCTTAAAGAGCTAGAAGAACAGCCAATGAAGCCTAACTCCAGAAGAAGGGAAATAATACAGATTAGAGCAAAAATGAATGACATAGAAACAACAAAAAAACATTAAAACACGTCAATGAGACCCAGAGCTGGTTGTTAGAAAGAATTAATAAAATGATAAATTCTTGGCCAGACTTATGAAAAAGAAAACAGAAAGGACCAAAAGTCTGAGGATCCCTTAGGGGACTCTTGAACAGAAGGAACAGTTCCCTTTCTTGGACTGCATTGGGGAGACATGGCACTGCCTCTCTTATTTGTGATTTTATTTGGCTCCTTTTCCATTTCTAGCTCCTTTAGAGGATAAAAACAGAGAGGCAAACCCTAAGAGACCCTTAAATACAGAGAAAAAGTGAAAGTTGCTAGATAGGAGGGAAGGTAAGTGAGGGGCATTAAGGACATCACTTGTTGGGATGAGCACTGGGTGTTACATGTAAGTGATAAATAACTGGCTTCTATTCCTGAAGCCAGCTATTGCACTGTGTGTTAACTAACTTGAATTTAAATAAATAAGTTTTATAGGGTCCCTGGTTGGCTCAGTCAGTTCAGGGTCCAACTTTTCATTTGGATTCAGGTCATAATCTCACGGTTTGTGGGACTGAGCTCTGCACTGGGCCCTGCATTGACAGCACAGAGCCGGCTTGGGATTCTCTCTCCTGGCCCCTCCCCATTTTGCTTTCTCTCTCTCTCTCTCAAAATAAATAAACTTAAAAAAGAAAATCAACAAGAAAACAGTAGCTTTGAATGACACGTTGGACCAGATGGACATAACAGATAAATTCAGAACATTCCATCCTAAAGCAGCAGAATACACATTCTTTTCAAGTGCACATGGAACATTCCCCCAAGAGTAGTTCATAAATTAGGTCACAGAACAAGTCTCAATGAATTAAAAAATACTGGTGTCCTACTATGCATTTTTTTTTAGACCACAACACTATGAAACTAGAAATCAACTGTAAGAAAAAAGCTCTGGGAAAAAAGCACACAAATACATAGAGGTTAAATAAAATTCTACTTAACAGTGAAAGAGTCAATGAAGCAACATGCATACAAATGAAAATACAATGTTTGAAAATCTTTGAGATTCAGTAAAAGCTATTCTAAGAGGGAAGTTTATAGCAATATAGGTCTACCACAAGAAGCAAGAAAAACCTCAAACTAATCTTACACCTAAAGGAGCTAGAAACTGAAGAACAAACAAAACCCAAAATCAGTTGAAGGATATAATAAAGATTAAGGAAAAATAAATTAACTGGCAACTACAAAATAAAGAGAACAGATTGATTAAACAAAGATCTGTTTCTTTTTGAGAAGATCAACAAAATTGATTCAAGATCAACCTTTAGCCAGACCAAAAAAAAGTGGGGGGCGGGGGGAAGAGGAGCAAATACCCAAATAAAATCAGGATTGAAAGAGGATAAACGACAACTGCTACCACAGTAGTGCAAAATGAACATAAGGGAGTATTACTTAAAAAATATATGTCAACAAATTGGACAATCTAGAAGAAATGGATAATTTCTAGAAACATAGGACCTCCTGAAACCAAGTCAGGAAGAAATAGAAAATTTGAACAGTTTGATTGCCAACAATGAAAAACTCCCAACAAAAGTTCAGAGCCAGAAGTATTCACAGGTGATTTCTGCCAAACATTTAAAGAAGAATTAATACCTATTCTTCTCAAACAATTCCAAAAATTCAAAGAGAAAGGAAAACTGAATTCGTTCTATGAGGTCAACATTACCCTGATACCAAACCACATACACTACAAAAACCAGAATCACCAGCCAGTATCTCTGATGAAAACAGATACAAAAGTCCTCAACAAAGTATTAGCAAGCAAAATACAACAGTACACTGAAAGAATCATTCGCCATGATCAACTGGAATGTATTCCTGTGATGTAAGGGTGGTTCAGTATCCACAAATCAATCCATGTGATATATTATATCAACAAGAGAAAGGATAAAAATCAAATTATCTTTTCAATAGATGCAGAAAAATCATTTGATGAAGTACAATATCCATTTAAGATAAGAATCCTCAACATAATAAGGCTATATGTGACAGACCCACAGCTAACATTATACTCAATAGTGAAAAATGAACACTCTTCTCCTAAGATCAGGAACAAGACAAGGATGTCCACTTTCTCCACTTTTATTCAACAGAGCATGAGATTAGCCATAGCAATCACACTGCAAAAGGAAATAAAAGGCACCCATATTGGTAAGGAAGAAGTAAAACTGTCACTATTTGTAAATGATGTGATACTATATATAGAAAACCCTTAAGTCTCCACCAAAAAAAAATTACAAATGATAAATTAATTCAGTGATGTCACAAGATACTAAATCAATATGCAGAATCCCATTGCATTCCTATACACTAATAATGAAGAAGAAGAAAGAGAAATTAAGAAAATCCTATTTACAATTTCAAATTATAAAATACCTAAGAATAAACTTAACAAAGGAGGTGAAAGTCCTCTGAAAACTATAACACACATATGAAAAAAATTAAAGATGGCACTAATAAATGGAAAGATAGCCCATGCTCATGGATTGGAAGAACAAATATTGTTAAAATGTCAACACTACCCAAAGTAATCTACAGATTTAATTCAATACCTATCAAACTACCAAGCATTGTTGAGAGAACTAGAACAAGTAATCGTAAAATTGGTTTGGAACCACCAACAACCCAAATAGCCAAAGCCATCTTGAAAAAGGAAGAACAAAACTGGAAGTATCACAATCCCAGATTCTAAAATATGCTACAAAGTTGTAGTATCAAAATAATATAATACTGGCTCAAAAATAGATACATAAATTAATAGAACAGAATTGAAAACTCAGAAATAAACCCATGATTATATGGTCAATCTTTGAAAAAGGAGGCAATACTATGCAATGGGAAAAATACAGTCAAATGGTGTTGGCAAAACTGGATCACTTTCTTACACCATTAAAAAAAAAAGAAAGATAAAATGGATGAAGGACCTAAATGTGAGACCTGATACTGTAAAAATTACGTAAGAGAGCACAGGCATTAATTTCTCTTACATTACCCATAGCAGTATTTTTTCAGATATGTCTCCTCAGGTAAGGCGTTTCCCTTACCAAAGTAAACTATTGGGACTCCACCAAAATAAAAAGATTCTGCACAAGGTAAACAACCAACAAAACTGAAAGACAACCTACTGAATAGGAGAAGATATTTGTAAGTGACTTAACTGATAAAAGGTTAGCATCCAAAATATGTAAAGAGCATATACAACTCAACATCAAGAAAAACCAATAATCCAATTAAAAATGTGAAGACTAGAGTAGACATTTCTCCAAAGACCCATAGATCACCAACAGACACATAAAAAGACGCTCGTCATCAAGGAAATGCAAATCAAAACCCAATAAGATATCAACTCATGCCTGTGAGAGTGACTATAATCAAAAACATAAGAAAAAACAATTAGTGATGAAAATGTGGAACAACAGGGACCCTCATACACAAGAGGTTACATAAGTCAATAGTAATAAAACAATCCAAGTAAAACAATGGGCAAAGGATACAAACATTTTTCCCCCCGAACACAGTAAATGAATGGCCAACAGGTACATGAAAAGACGCTCAATGTCACTAGTTATCAGAGAAATGCAAACCACAACATTGTATCACCTCATCCATGTCAGAATGTACGTTATCTAAAAGACAAGAGATCACAAATGCTGGCCTGGCTGTGGAGAAAAGGGAGCCCTTGTATACTCTTGATAGGATTGTAAATTGGCACAACCATTATGGAAAACGGTATGTAGATTCCTCAAGAAATTAAAAATAGAATTCACCACACATGAACCAGCAATTCCATTTCTGGGAATATAGCTAAAGCATATGAAAATGCTAACTCGAGATATCTGCACCATGTCCATACCAGCGTTACTCACAATAGCTAACACCTGGAAACAACCTAAGTGTTTATTGACGCATGAATGGATAAAGGAGTTGTATACAGATACAGTGAAATGTTATCCAGCCATAAAAATAAGAAAATGATAATATTTATGATAGCATGGATGGACCTTGAAGGCAGGCCAAGTATACTAAGTCAGAAAGGTGTGATTTCACTTTATGTGGAATTTTAAAACAACACAGAACAAAAATCCCCTAAATGATAGAAAAAGAGATCACAGTTTGGGTTACCAGAAGTAGGGAGTGGGGAAAGGGAGAACTGGAAGGGGGTGGTCAAAAGTTATAAACTTCTGGTTTTAAGATAGATAACTACTTGTCCTGTAATGTACAACATGATGAGTACAGTTATTACTGCTGTATAATACACAGAAAAATTATTGAGTATATTCTAAGAGCTCTCATCACAAGGAGAAATTTTTTTTCTTTTTCTTTTATCTATATTAGATGTTGGATGTTAACTAAACCTCTTGTAATCATTTCAAAATATTTATAAATCAAACAGTTATGCTGTGTATCTTATATACACAGTAATGTAAGTCAGTCATTTCTCAATAATACTGGGGGAAAATGTGCCCATAACAAATCTTTATGGATGTCACTCTACCCAAGGAAATAGTTCACACAAATAGTGTTCCCATTTGTAAAGTAAGGGGCAAGTTTAAATTTTTACCTTCTGCTCTTGACTGGGCACTAGTGTGAGATCCAGGAGAACTGATTTTGGTAATAATTCTTACCTTTTGCCTGCTTCTGCCAGTTTTCCAGGTTCCTGTCTGCAGGCTTCATCATAGGTCTCCAAATTGGAGTCGAGGAAAACTATTTTCTCTTCACCCTTAGAGGTTTTTGGCTGAGACCTCCTGTAATAAAAGACATATAAATAGCGGGAAAATTAGCAGAAGTTTTTTAATAACATGTATTCTCCTTAATACACATTAAATACCCAGGAAAACTGAGTAACTCCCGATTTAGCCTAAGCTGCTACCTTAAATACCATCTTTAGTTAAGACAAAAGAAGATGTGTGTATGGCAAAGCACAGGAAATGAGGGTGTTATGGTCATGCAGATTTAAGTCCCCGTCTTAGCCAGTGGTAAGTGGTTCTAGAAATTTTGAAACTCCGTTTTCCTTGTAGAGACAGGGAAACACCTTTACAAATGAAGATTTCCCTCATAAATGTAAATATCTCTTACAAAAAAGTAACTTCTGCTTGGTTTTCAGAGCTTTTCCTGGATCAGTAATTTCTTAAAAATATCCAATTCAAAAAGACCTATGCCAAAGAGGGACACTTGGGTGTTAGATTCGCTCCCCTTCAATACCAACTCTCACCAAAATGTTCAGCCTTCTGGATACCCAGATACTAATTTTGGATCTGCCATCACCCACAATTGCATAAGCCACATCCTTAAAATAAATCTCTCCCTCTCCTCTCATATAATATTATATCTAATCTAATCTAACTGATGTCTATATATGAATATGTATATTCTATATAGAGAGAATATATTTTATCTGTTAAACATTATAATATTAATATTAGCTTACATGTGATGAAATAGGAATTACGGTAGCATTAAAAATTGGAATGACATGTTCTTTAAGATTATAATGGCTGATAGCTTTTTTTCCTTAAGCAATTTGACAGTGCATTACAAGTGTTATAAAAATGTTTATATTTTCCAATCATGCAATAAAACCTCTAGACTCTGTTCTAAGAAGGTCATTCAAAATATAGAAAAAGATCAGTACACAAAATCTTAAGTTTTATAATAGTGAAAACTTGAAAATAATATAAATGTTACCCCATAGGGCAACAATTATAGTACCATCATCTACGGGAACATCATATAGAAATTAAAATTAAATATAATTCAAGAATGTAACATTTTTAAACCAAAACAAACAGGCAAACTTTTATATGGCCTTATCACCATTTATATAAAATATATACTTGTGACAAAAGACTTGAAGAATCATTTTAAACTGGTAATCTTAGCAGCAGCAAAACATTCAAATGAGCTTGGATATTTTTGTTTTTGTCACTATTTTTTGAGTTTTCTGTTCAATCATTTTTAAAATTTTTTTAATTCAAACAATTTTCTTTAAGCAGATTTTTCTTTAACAGTTCTTTTTTAATTTTAGCTTATTTTTAGATTAAGAGTTCTAGGATATAGAAGATGTTGCGGTTTGGAGCTGATGGCCATGGAAGAATTCTCAGTGCCATACATCTTCAGTGCAAAAAGGTGGTTTTATTAAAACATGGGGACAGGACCCGTGGGGAGAAATAGATGCACTGGGGTTGTGATTGGTGAATTTTATACCTTCTAATAATACACCTTCAGGCTGGGAGGGGGTTAGGGATAGTGTAGGTCTCTCAGGTATTTTGGAAAGAAGGTTTCCAGGACCTTGAGGGACTAGCTGCTGTTAGGAAAAGGTCATTTATTACTGTTTAGTAGAAACTCAGTCATGAGACCCTTCCAGTATATATCAAGAGGCTGTAAGCTTAGAGTATGATTGCCAACATGTATCTTGGGAAGGTAGAGATAAAGAAAGTTTCCAAAGGAACTTTTATCTGTTAAAGTAGACTTACAGGATCCTGGGGGGGAGGGGGGGGAGGCGGGGGGGAGGGGGTTGGGATAACTTAAGCTAACACTGCAAAGTGTCATCATCCAGGCAGTGGTGCTCTTAGAGGAATGTCACTCTGCCCGTCTCAAGGACTTGTCAAAGGGCTATAGGTTGTAAGGAAATTTAATTTTTCATTAACCTTTGTTTCCCACATCATTCTATATTTGGAAAAATAACTTTCATGTTTATAAAAAAAAACACTTATATAATTGATACCTACATTTTAGTATACTGGGTTATAATCAAGCTACTGAAAAAGAAACAAACAAACAAAAAAACCTTGAAAATTGTACCTGTAGGTAAAACCAACAAAAACTGGTAGAGAATTTCCAATGTTTAACATATGCATTTAAAAAGCTAATGAAAAATAAAGTGTATGATGAACTACATAGATAGCGAAGGTAATTTTCTTCATGCATATAACCTTGGATTTATTCCAATCTATTTTCTAGAAAGTTTGCAATGTAAGCATATACTAATCAACCTCACTTGGGGTGATGGTGTTCCCTAAGTGGGCAACATAGTCAATTAATGCAAAAAAGAGATGAAGTCTGTACCAAGGTCAGAAACATATGAATCTCCATAGTGCAACCCAGGTTGGAGGCAGCTGAGGAATTAATTATACCTGAATTTGAGAAGAAGATGAAGGTCAATCACTATTTCAGTTATTTAACCTCAGAGAATTATCTCTGTCTCAGATCATTCTAGAAACTCATTAATAGACTTACAGGATTAGTCTCTTTTCTGAAACTTAGGTTGGAAATAATGGACTAACAAGCAGAAGCTGTGACATGGCAGACCCTAATTAAAGGAATTATTTCCATGATGGGAACTAGAGAATTGATTTTGAAACTACTTGGTCTTATTAAACACAAGGAGGTGATGAAGTGTTTTGTTTTTTGTTTCCTTTCCCCCCACCCCAACTGGGAAACTAGCCAATAATATTCTAGGAAGCTTTCAGCATCTCTAAGAGGAGTGGATTCTAACATCAAAGTACAGCTTTCCTTTTGTGAAAATGATGAGCTTAAAATAAATGAAATATATAGTGCTTCTTATTAAGGGCACTATATTAAACTCAATATAATTTTATTTATAAATATAAAATTGGTTTATAGGTTTCTTAATCCCTATTCAAGAAGTAGAGCCAATGATCCATGAACTCTAGGATTAAACTCCCTTCTTTATCCAGAAATAAAACTAAAGTACAAAAAAAAATCTATTATTCCAGACAGAATACTAAATATCTAGATAATACAGAACCAGAACCAGTTGTAGCTCTAGCAGAATTTAACCTTGCACGCTGACCCCTCCCTACCTGCCTGGTTATAGTGACATCTCACTAAAAGAATATTCTATGGAATAGATACCAAGTATACAATCACTAGACATCTTTTCAGTGTTTTCAGTGTTATGAGTAATAGATGTATATGTGCTACAAAAGTCTGAATGGTCCAGTTAGGCACATATCTATCTCTGGTTCAATTGTCAATGACCAAGGGAACAGTCAATGGTGAAGACACAGTTTCTGGGCACCTGAGGGTCACTTCTAAATTGGCGTCTCTCTAATAGTGACATTCATGCTGAGAGTTTCTGATTTCAGTCTTGGAAAACATGAAATATGTAAATAGGGAGATGATGAAAAAGGAAGGCACTATTAAGTTGAGAGGGGGACACATTTCATGAAGACAGTGTTTATGGGAAAGAAAAAGATGTTACTAGTTAATCACAACTAAAACTTAATGTGTGTTTAAGTGTAATAATTGGATAAGTAGAAAGGAAACAGATTGTGACATTTATTGAATATTATGACAATAATTTACATTTATCCATTGGTTAGAAAAATTGTCCTTTTTATGTAGACTAGACTGATCAAGGCAAAGACTGGCATGAATTCCATTAATTATGGGTCATGCTCATTCAAGATCTTTGTTCTTACCTATTTTTCTTGGAAGTACACAGGCCATATGACAAGTTCTGGTCAATTAGCTGTGACTGAAACTGTGTCACTTCCAAGTAGACTCTGAGTAGACTGTAACTCTCCAACTCTCTCTCCCTTCATCCGGGTAATCCTTATGGTTTCATGTTGAGATGACAAGAAACCACATGATGGAATGTTTGAACTTATGAATCATCATTTCTGAAGGTGCTGCACTGAAGAGGTCACCCTAACAGACTTTGTATGAGTGAGAAAAAAAATAGGATATGTTATGCCTCTGAGATTTCTAATAAGTTCTCAGGAGCTAATGATCCTGCCATTTGAGAACACACTTTGAGAATCACTGGTGTAGGCAAACTAGAAAAATCAGGTACCTCTTGGAAAATGCAGTTCATTTCTGATTTAGAATGGTAGCAGTAGAAAAAAAAAATTAAAGGTGAAAATAAGAAACATTACCAACAAACAAGTTATATATCTTATACAAAATTTATATTATTTGGTGGCTAATTGCAGAAAAGCAAAGTATTTTTATGACCAATATTTTGAGCCTAGGTGACATTGAATATTCATTCTTTTTGACTAGGTAGCTGTCATGTGGCTTTTTTTTTTTTTCTTTCCACTTTTGGAAAGTCATTTTACTGTCTCTAGTATTCTGTCTTGAGTTCAGCCTATATACCCATTGAAATTAATCATCTTTCCCAATTACAGTGATATTATCATGTCAGACTTATCCCACACTTATTCAAGATTTCATTGTTTACTATCAGGAATAAATCCATCTTGTTACCCATATACTTTTAACTGGTTTTCTTGCTTCTTTTACCTTCGTATTTACCAAGTGGAACTTGAAGGAACAATCACCTCTGCAGAAGATTTAAGAAGCCTGGAGCTCCAGTGCTTTCTGCCAGAAACTGAGAGGTGGCTGCTGCCTTTGGTTAAAACAGAGCAGGGCCAGAAGACTGGTCTCTGCCAAGTAGGCACTGATTTCTCAACATGTGAGGGTCAGCCCTCTTTGTGCAGTGATTCTTGACACTTGAATATGCACTGGTTTTCCATCATTAATTATAATTATGGCTGTCTACATTGCTGACTCCTTGGATTAGAGGGTTGGAGGTGGTGAGCTGTGATGAGGGTTAATGGCTAAGTCAGCAGAAGTCTTTCTGATAAAAATCTTAACACTGGATGAACGCAGTAGCTGTTTTTGAGCAAAGCAACTCCAGCTCTGAGAAAGGTATTGTCACGGTAAGTGGCAAGTAGCTCTCTAAGGAAGTGTACTCGTGCACTCTGATCATGATGTACCCTTCCATGTGTGTGAAACCACAAGCCACAAACCCTAGCCCTCGCTCCCAGCTCTATAGACCCTTTGTGGAAAACAAGGACTTCCCCTGTAGAAGGATGAGGATCCTTCTGCAATCAAACACCACAGACCAAGATTAGACCTCAACTTAAAGAAGTAGAGGGCTTCTTCCTTTCCTACAAAAGTATGTTCCAGAGTCTTCATAAGCTGTTCTTATCAAAATAAATCCAATGGAAGTTTTGGGTTGGTAAACACATGGAAATCTGGGGAGAGTGGCCCACTTAGAGCATGGGAGCTCCATGCTCTTTCCCACACACTTGCCTATGTATCTCTTCCATCTGGCTGCTCCTGTGTTACATCCCTTTATAATAAATCAGTGACATAGCTTCTAAATAAGAAAAATCATGTAGGAGTGATATCACCAAGACAGTGACAAAAGTCATTCCTGATTTTGGGCCCCCTGACAATAGGAACACATATTCATGGACAAGATACCATTGAGAATTTTAGAACATGGTGGGGAGGCTGAAGCACTCTCCTGAGCCACAGAGACTAAAAATGGCTGCATTTGAAGAGTAGGAGAAAGAGCTGCACATTGACTGTATTGTCCCCTGCTCAGGTCAGTGCAGCACTACATGGAGAGGTCTTCTGCGAGTCTCCAGGTCACACAATGGAAAAAACTTAGGGGCTTCCAATCCCCCTAACATTGTGGGTTGCTTCGTGGGAAGCCCTAATCTGGTCTTGACTGACAGAGATTGCAGGAAAATCTGCAGGTCTCACACACTGGGAATCTTGACAGTGATGGAGAACTGAGAAGGCCTTGCAATAATAGGCATGCAGATGTTTGCAGATCAAATTCATACCTGCAATGTCAAATTAGTAATACCAACCAGTGGTTTTGCTTATTTATGGAACCAAGTTGGTAGTGCTATCTGACCAGGAAATTTGTTGAGGTACAGATCTGCCCAATTCAGGTGCTCAAATGAGACGTTTTGCTATAACCAGAGCCTGGTTTGCCTATGCCCAGGCAAGGGGCTAAATCATAATCATCCCCACTGGGGACAGTGTCTCCTGACTCCATCTGGCCAGAGGGGCTTGTGACAATACCTGGAAGCTATGTAACCAGTAACTCTTAAGCTGAGAGGGGGAAGAGATGATGCCTCCTGTTCTGCTACACCCTGGCAGCAGGATTAATTTATGGTCAAGGCTGAGGGTACCCCCCCTGGGCCAATCTGAACCAGAAACCTTGAAAAAAACCTGAAAGTTGCCTAGACTGACATCTGAGTAATACGCTTAGGCAAGAAAGCTGAAACATTCCTACTGTGACTCTCAGGCCCCTCTGACCCAAAAAGCTCATAAGCCAGAAACACTGGAGCCAAGAGAGCAGCGGGCAAAGCCAGTAGTTGTGTTCATTCAGAGAACCTGGGCCACACAGGTCAGCTTGAGTTAAGACAAAAAGCATTACCAGCGTAAGACCTGCTTCACCCACTGTGCCCAGGTAGTAAAACAAATTTATAGCCCCACTCATTGCTGAATACAGCCTGTCTGGAATATAATCAGAGCACAAAGAAAGCTGCATAGTCCATCCAACAGCCCTGCTTGCAAGGAGCACAGCCTGTGGCTTTGCCCATCTGTAGAATACAACTTGTTGCTTTATCTGACTGGGGAAGTCAATGCACTCTTGCCTAATTTCTGTCTCCAAGCAAAAATCTGTACAAACCCTGAGTCCCATCCTGCTTTCCTACCAAGGCAGAAAAGCTTGTTTATAATCCCATCTACTACTGAATATAAAAGCCAGTCGCAACTATCCATTAAGCCTCACCAGAACAATTGGGGCCACTGGACAATTACAGAGCCCATCTCAAAGCCTTACGTGGGTAGGAAACCAAGCCAGCAGTCCTATCCAACTGTGGCACACACCTCCAACCCCAATATCAGAGTTCAAGGAGTTGCCCTGCTCAAAAACAGATCCTAATCAGCGGCCCCACCTGGCATACATACCCAGAAACCCAAATTGACCTGCTAGGGGTGAGGAACTGTGCCTGCCAAAGCTAACCTATGAAGTCTAGAAATGAAAACTACTTATTCACATGAACAGATACCAACATAAAGAATCAAGGATCATAAAAATCTGGTAAATATGATGCCACCGAAGGAAATAAAGCTATAATAACTAACCCTAAAGAAACAGAGATGTATGAATTGTCAAAAAATTCAAATAATCCTCCTAAAGAAGTTTAACAAACTACAAGAGCATACAAAAATTCAAATTAGAAAAACAATGCATGGATAATGTGAGTTCAACAAAGAAATAAAAGCCATCATACTCTCCCTGCTCCCCACAAAAGAGACTTTCAGAAGCAGATTCAACCATGCAGAATGGCTGAAAACTTCCCAAACCTGTGAAACAAATGTACGTCCAGATTAATGAGACACACATAAACCCAATAAGTTGATTTAAAATAGGCAACCCTGGGGCCCCTGGGTGGCTCAGTCAGTTGAGCATCTGACTTTGGCTCAGGTCATGATCTCACAGTATGTGAGTTCGAGCCCCATGTCAGGCTCTGTGCTGACAGCTTGGAGCCTGGAGCCTGCTTCAGATTGTGTGTCTCCCTCCCTGCCCCTCCCCCACTTGTGTTTTCTCTCTCTGTCTCTCTCAAAAATAAATAAAAACATAGGGCTACACTGGGACACCTGGGTGGCTCACTTGGTTAAGCATTTAACTCTCATTGGCTTGATTTTGGCTCAGGTCATGATCTCATGCTTTTTGAGTTCAGGCCCCATGTCAGGCTCTGTGCTGACAGCCTGAAGCCTGCTTGGGATTCTCTCTCTCCTTGTTTGTCTGTCCCTCCCCTGCTTGCTTGTGTGTGCACTTGCTCAAACATAAATAAACTTAAAGAAAATGAAATAAGACTACACCAAAACCAATTATACTTAAATGGTCAAAAGTAAAAAGAAATAATAATTATAAAAACATCAAGAGAAAAAGGAGGTTACAAATAGGCAACTACCATAAAACAGTTGGTGATTTTCAATTTAATTTTACTGGATTTCTCAACAGAACTTTTCAAGTCAGGAAAAAATGGGATGACATATTTAAACTACTGAAAGAAAGAAAAAAAAACATGTCAATCAATTGCTATACTCAGCAAAGTTTTCCTTCAGAAACAAAGGATAAAGATTTTCCAAAATAAGGTGAGGGACTTCATTACCACTAGACCACTTTACAAGAAAATCAAAAGGGAGTTCTTTGGTTAGAATAAAAAAGATGCTACTTATTATCAGAAAAACATAAAAAGAAAATGTGAAACTTACTGGTAATGGCAAATATGTAGTAAAAGATTCTATAATGGAGAAGAGATGGAAACAGATATTTCAAGCACATGGTAACCAAAAAGTAAGTAGAGGTGACTATACTTCTGTGAGACAAAATAGACTTTAAAAATATTGGGACGCCTGGGTGGCTCAGTCAGTTAAGCCTCCGACTTCAGCTCAGGTCATGATATCACAGTCCACGGGTTTGAGCCCCATGTCCGGCTCTGTGCTGACAGCTCAGAGCCTGGAGCCTGCTTCGGATTCTGTGTCTCACTCTCTCTCTGCCCCTCCCCCACTCACACACACACACACACACACACACACACACACACACACACTCTCTCTCTCTCTCTCTCTCTCTGTCTCAAAAAACAAAGAGAAAAATTTTTAAAAATATTATGTTAATTGTCAATGTATCAAAAAAGTTGTAAATATCTAGATGCCTGAGCATATAAATGCAAAAAGCAAAAACTAACAGAACTAAAAGGAGAAATAAACAGCAATACAGTAATACTCCCAGACTTTAATACCCCACTTTCAACAATGGATAGATCATCCAGACAAAGAATTGATAAGAAAACAGATTTAATCAATACTGTAGACCAAATGGACCTAACAGACAGACTTTCTAACAACTACAAGATATACATTTCTCTCAAGTTCACATGGAACATTTTTTATTTTTTTTTAGGATAGGTCATATGTTAGGTCTCAAAAGAAATCCTGGCAAATTCAAGTAGATTAAAATCATACCACGTATCTTTTCTGACCACAGTGGCCTGAAACTGGAAACAACAAAAGGCAAACCTGGAATATTAATAAATCTATGGAAATTAAACGACACTCTCTCGATCAATGGATCAGATGAGAAATTAAATGGAAAATAAGTTTTTTGAGACAAACAAAAATGGAACCATACATCCTTGAACTTACGGAATTTAGCAAAAGCAGTTCCAAGAGGGAAGTTCATAACAATACCTGTATTAGGAAGCAAAGAAGATCATAAAGAGCGTAGCTTTATGCTTTAAGGAACTGGAGAAAAACTGATCCCAAAGTTAGCAAAAGGGAAAAAAATTAATAAAGATTAGAGCAGAAATTAATGAAAGAAAAGAAAAACAATAGAAGAGATTAACCAAACTAAGAGTTGGTTCTTTGAAAAGTAAAACAAATTTGACAAACCTTTACCTAGACTAACCAAGAAAAAAAGAGATGAAACCAAATTAACTAAAGTATATATGAAAAAGAGACATGACATCTGAAATTACAGAAATACAAAGAATCGTAAATTGCTAATATGAACAACTATACACCAATTCTGGACAACCTAGAAGAAATGGAAAAATTCTTAAAAATGCACAAACTACCAAGATTGAGTTAAGAAATAAAATCTGAGTATACTAGTTATAAGTAAGGAGATGGATTTGGTAATAATAAATCCCAAGGAAGAAAAGCCCAAGATCTGGTGGCTTCACTGGTGAATTTGATCAATTATTTAAAAAAAATAATTTATGCTAATATTTCTCAAATTCATCCAAAAAACAAATTTGAGAACACTCCCAAACTCAGTTTATGGAATGAACATTATTCTGATATCAAAGCCAGATAAGGACCCTGCTGGAAAAGAAGACTATAGGCCAATATCCCTGGTGAATATAGGTGCAAAAATTCTCAAATACTAGCAAACCAAAGTCATCAGCTCACTGAAAGGACCATTAGTTGTGATCAAGTCTGATTTATCCCTGGAAGGCAATGATGGTCCAATATTAATCAATGTGATACCTCACATTCATAGAATGAAAGAACTATATGAACTCAATAGATGCATTAAAGTATTTGACAAATTTAATATCCATTCATGATTAAAACACAACAAATGAGGCATAGAAAGAACATATCTCCACATAATAAAGACCATATATGACAAGCATACAGCTCACATTGTACTCAGTGGAAATGTTGACAACTTTTCATGTAAGATAAGGAACAAGGGGGCCCACTCTCACTACTTCTGTTTAACAGTGCACTGGAAGTCCATAGCTAAAGCAATCAAGCAATAAAAAGGAATAAAACCATCAGAACTGGAATGGAAGAAGTAAAATTGTCTCTATTTGCAGATGACATGATTTTATATATAGAAAATCCAAAAACTCAACCAAAAACCAGTTAGGACTAATAAATCAACAAGGTTGGAAGATGCAAAATTATCATGCAAAAATCAGTACCATTTCTATACACTAACAAGTTTTCTGAAAAGGAAATAAAACAATCTGATTTACAATAGCCTCAAAAGCAATAAAATGCTTAGGAATAAATTTAAATGAGAAGGTTAAAGATCTGTACTCTGGAAACCACAAGACATTGATGAATGAAATTGAAAATGACCTAAATGCAAAGGTATCTCATGCTCATTCATTGGAAACATTAATATTGTTAAAATATCCATAATACCAAGAGCCACCTATAAGTGGAATGCAATTCCTATTGATATTCTGATGACATTTTTTTTACAGAAATAGAGAAATATAGTCCTAAAATTTATATGGAAATACAAAGGATCCTGAGCAGCCAAAATAATCCTGAGAAAGAGCAAAGCAGGAGATATCACACTTCCTAATCATCACACTTCCAAGCAATGCTATAAACTATACTAATTAAAAGAGTCTGACACTGGCATGAAAGAAAATAGACCAAATGGAACAAAATTGAGAGCCCAGAAATAAACACAAGCACATAACAACTATTTGACAAGTGACCCAAGAATATTCAGTGGGAAAAACACAATCTCTTCAGAAAATGGTGCTGGGACACTTGGATATTCACATGTAGAAGAATGAAAATTGACCCCTATATTACACCACTCACAGAAAGTAATTTGAAATAGATTAAAGACTTAAATGTAAGACCAGAAACCATGAAACTCCTAGAAAAAAATGTAGGAAAAAAACTTCTTGACATATGTCTCGGTAATGAATTTTAGAAATCTCACCTAAAGCACAAACAAGAAAATTAAAATTAACAAGTGGAAGTACATCAAGCTAAAAATTATCTGCCCAGCAAGAGGAACCATCAACAACAATCAAAAAGACAATCTAAAATATGGGAAACATTGTTCACAAACCATCTATCTGATAAAAGACTGATATCCAAAATATATGAGGAACTGATACAACTCAATAGCAAAAACAAACAAACAAAAACAAAACAAAACAACTCCTAAATAATCCAAATTTAAAAATGGGTGAAGGATCTGAATAGACATTTTTCCAAAGAAGATATATGAATGGCCAAGAAGTACATGAGAAGATGCTCAACGTCAGTGGTCATTAGGAAAATGCAAATTAAATGCATTATCAGATATCACCTATCACGTGTTAGAATGGCCATCATCATCATGACCAAGAGATAACAAATGCTGTGTGGATGAGGACAAGAAGGAACTCGTGTGCATTGCTGGTGGGATTTTAAATTGGTTACAGCCACTGTGGAACATAGTATGGTGATTTCTTAACAAATCGAACTACCATATGATCCAGCAGTTCTACTTCTGGGAATATAACCAAGGGAAACAAAAACACTATCTTGAAAAGTTATGTGTAACCCCATATTCATAGCAGCAGTATTTACAATAGCCAAGACATAGAACCCATCTTTGTTGATGAATGGACACAGAAGTTGTGGTGTATATGTATGTCTGTGTATGTGTGTGTGTATCAGATTTGTGTTGTATTTACCAGAGACCAGGGGGATGGGGTGGTGAAATTGGAGGAAAGTGGTTAAAATGTACAAACCATCTGTTATAAGAAAAATAGGTACTAGGGGTATAATGTACAACATGATAACTATTATTTAACACTGCTCTATGACATGCAGGAAAGTTGTTAATATTGTGCGTATAGGAGATGATGGATGTTTACATCTATTGCAATCTGTGCACAACATATGTAAATCAAACCATTATCCTATACAACCTTAAACTTATACAGTGATGTATGTCAATTATTTTTTCAATAAAACTGAAATAAGAGTGATCTTCTGATCCAAGATGGCAACATAGGAAGATTCTGAATTCATCATCTCCACAGACACACCAAATCTGTATGCAATTACAGAGCAATTCCTCCTGAAAAAGAACTGAAGTCTGACTGAACAGCTTCTGCACAATGAAAGCTAGAGAGACCACGTAGAGAATGGCAAGACAGACGAGGACATGGTAACAAAGAGAACCCCTACTCTCTGATGCTGCAAACTGCAGAGGGGAAAGATAGTACTGAGAGACTGAGCAGATTTGTCTGCCTTGGGCACACAAAAAAAGCTGTGGTTTAAAAGGGCAACTAGAATATGAAGCAATCAACCCTAGAACTCTGTTAAATGGCTTGGAACCTGTCAACATCTCACTGGGTTGCAGGGGCTGGTGAGCACCATTGTTTGCATCCCATCTCCACCTTGAAAGTGCAGATAGGACCAGGGTCTGTTTGCCATAGCTGCGCCCTAGTCTATACCAGTACCAAATGCCCTGGGACACACACACAAAAAGCTACAGTTTAAAATGCCAACTAGAATGCAAAGGATCTAGCCCTAGAATTCCACCAAACAATAGGGGAGATAGTGGATTCTCTCCAGGTAGGAGGGCCTGGCAAACACCACTGCTTATGTTCCCCTTCTACCTTGACACTGCAGATGAAAGCAGGGTCTGAGCACCCTAGCTGGCCTACTACCTCAATGAGCCCTGGGCCCCTACCCCACACCAGGTGTGGCCATCCCCATAAGGCAGCCCCAGTGTGGCATCTACTTAGACAGACTGGTCAGTGCTCACTACAGCTCCAGCTGTCTTACCAAGGAGACACAGATGTAAATCACCCAAGAACAACACTCCAGGCTTCCACCACTTCACTCAGATGATTTTCTAGGGAATCCTTGGGGCAGAGCTCTCTGGGACCTCCGGTTTCACGCCTGACATGGCTCCAGGCACCCCACCAGGGTGGTCCTAGGGTGTCTAGAAGCAGACACATGCACCTAGGCTTAGCTTCTAGCTATCTTTTATAGAGCACCCCCTGGGTGCAGCATCCCAGAATCACCCAGCCAGACCCTGCTTCAGCTGCTCTGTGTGGGTACTCCCTGCATCGAGCACACTGGACATACCTTGGCTGACACCCTTCTTTGGCACCAGCTACCCCCCAGGGCACCCATGCACAGAGGGCCCTGGACCCCAACCCCATACCCCACCTAGGCTCTAGCCACTAGGTGCCCTCTACACTGAGCATGTGGGGACGCCCTGGCTTACACTCATTTCATTGTCAGCTGTCCTACCAGAATATCCACTATGTGGAAAGCCCTAGACCAACTTGCTTGCAAACACTTCAGTTTTGAATGTCCTACTAGGGTGCACTTTGTGTAGAGATCCCTAAGAGATCCCAGCTTGCACCCACCTCAGCTTTAGCTATTCTGGCAAAACACATACTCATGGAGAATCTTGGAACATACCCAGCCTATACTTCAGCTCTGACTATCGCAATAAGGTACCTCGAGCACAGAGTGCCCCAGGATCCCATGTGCACCCCAGCCATAGCTCCATCCAACCACCTAAAGTTACCAAGTACACTGTTCTGCCTAATTTATAGGAAAAAAAGTAGAAAGTCAAGCAAGATGAGGAAAAATAGGAATATGCTCCAAACAATAGAGCAAAACAAAACCATAAATAAAGAAGTATAAGAAATGCAGATAATCAATCTACCTGATAAAGAGTTCAAAGTAACGGTCATAAAGATGCTCATCAGACTAGAAAAAAAGATGAGCAAGAATTTAAAACAGAAGGTGGAAAAAGAACCAATCAGTTATTTAACTGAAATGAAAAATACCCTGAGGGAATCAACAGCAGATTAGAGGCTGCAGAAGAATGGATCATTGATCTGGAAAACAAGATAATGAAAGGCAACCAAGATGAACTGCAAAAACTATTTTAAACCAAGAAGATAGGTTAAGGGATCTCTTGGAAAACATCACACAAACATTCACATCACAGAGGTCCCAGGAGAAATAGAGAGAAAAAGAGACAGAAAACCTATTTGAAGAAATAATAGCTACAATCTTCCTTAATCTGGGAAAGGAAACAGACATCCCAGTTCAAGAAACAGAGAGAATTCCAAAGATGGTAAACCCAAGGGTGTCCACACCAAGACACATAATAATTAGAATGGAAAAGATAAATTTTAAAATCCTTGAGAGAAGTAATTAGTCATGTACAAGGGAAACTGCATAAGGTGATCAGCTATTTTTTCAGCAGAAACTGCATGCCACAAGAGAGTGGCATGATGTATATTCAAAATGCTGAAAGGAAAAAACCTACAACCAATAATATTCTACCTGGCAAGGGTATCAGTAAGGATTGAAGAAGATTTAAAGGATTTTTCAGACAAACTAAAATTACCACTAAACTAGCTTTAGAAGAAATGTTAAAGGGATTTCTTTAAATAGAAAATAAAAGGCCATACTTAGAAATTTATGAATGAAAAAAATTCACAAATAAAAGGACCAGATGAATTCACAGTTGAATTCTGTCAAACACTAAGAAAAGAATTAATACCTATCCTCCTCAAACTATTCCAAAAATGGAAGAGGAAGGAAATCTTCCCCATACATTTAATGAGGTCAGCATTTTCCTGCTACCGAAACCAGACAAAAGCATTTCAAAAAAAGAACACTACAGGACAAGTTCCTTGATGATCATACCTGCAAAAATCCTCAAAAAATTATTAGTGAACCACATTAAATAACATATTAAAAGAGTAATTCACCACAGTCAATCAAGAGGAAGTTGTTCTGGGGATGCAAGGATGGTTTAGTATTCCCATGTCAAGCAGTGTGATACCCCACATTAGTAAAATAAAAGATAAAAACCATATTATCATCTCAGTAGATACAGATCAAAACCGTGTAATAATTCAATATCTATGATTTAAAAAAACTCTCAACAAAGTGGGTTTAGAGGGAAAATACGCCAAGATAATTAAGAGCATATATGTAAACCCACAGCTAACATCACATTCATTGTGAAAAATGGAAAACTTTTCTCTAAGATGAGAAACAAAGCAAGGATGTCTATGCTTGCCACTTTTACTCAACATAGTACCTGAAGTCCTGGTAACAGCAATCATACAAGAAAAAGAAAGGAGAGCTATACAAATTGGCAAGGAAGAAATTAAATTGTCATTATTTTCAGATGACATTGATATTATATATAGAAAACCCTAAAGACTACACATACACACACACACACACACACACACACACAATTAGAAGGAATTAATGAAGTCAGTAAAGTTTCAAGATACAAAATTAATATAGAAATTTCTTGAATTTCTATACACTAAAGCTGAAAGACAAATTAAGTAAACAATTTCATTTACAATAGTACCATAAAGAATAAAATACCTAAGTATAAAGTTTCAAAAGCAGTGTGGAAGATCTATACTCTGAAAACCATAAAACATTGATGAAAGTTTGAAGATAACACAAATGAAAAGACACACCATACTAATAGATTGGAAGAGTAAAATCATTACAATGTCCATACTACTCAAAGCAATTATAGACTCAATGTAATCTTTATAAATATATTAATAGCATGTCTCATAGACCCAGGATAAGTAATCTTGACATTTGTATGGAATTACAAAAGATCCTTAATAGCCAAAGCAATCTTGTGAAAGAAAAGCAAAGGTGGACATATCACAACCCCAAATTTCAAGATAAATTATAAAGCTGTAGTAATCAAAGTAGTATGGTACTGGCACAAAAATAGACACATAGATCAATGGAACAGAATAGAAAGCCCAGACATAAACCCATACTAACCCATGCTTTTATGGTAATGGAAGATAAGACTATATAGTATAGAAAAGATATTCCCTTCACTAAAGGGTGCTGGGAGAACTGAACAGCTATGCAAAAGAATTAGACTGGACCACTTTCTTACACCGTGCAAAAAATAAACTCCAAATGGATTAGAGACCTAAAAATGAGACCTAATGAAAAATTATATGTCTAGGTGAAAAGATAGACAGTAATCTTTTGGACATCAGGCTAAGCAAAAGTTTTCTAGACATTTCTTCTCAGACAAGGAAACAAAACCAAAAACAAAAATTTGAAGAATATACAAAAATTAAAAGCTTTTGCATGGCAGAGGGAAATGTCAACAAAACGAAAAGGCAACCTACTAACTTGAAGAAGATGTTTGCAAATGATATATCCCTTAAGAGGTTAACATCCAAAATTATTAAAAAGAACTCAGACAAATCAATACTAAACAATAACAACAAAATCCAATTAAAATATGGGTCGAGGACCTAAATAGACATTTCCCCAAGACAGTATACAGTTGGCCAACAGACACATGTAAAGATGTTTAACATGACTAATCATCAGGGAAATGTAAATCAAAACTTCAAGGAGATTTCACTTTATACTTATAATGGATAGAATAAAAAAGACAAGAAACAGCAAGCTGGAGAGGAAGTGGAGAAAAATGAACCCTCATGCACTGTTGGTGGGGATGTAAATTGATGAAACTATTTGGAAAACAGTATAGAACTTCCTCAAAAAGTTGAAAATAGAAATACTATAGAATCCAGTAACTTCCTACTGAGTATTTATCCAAAGAAAACAAAAACACTAATTCAAAATGACATATGCATCCCTATGTTTATCATAGCATTATTTACAATTACCAATATATGGAAGCAACCTAAATGTCTAGTGATTAATAGATAAAGGTTGTGTGTGTGTGTGTGTGTGTGTGTGTGTGTGTGTACAATGGATTATTACTTACCTCCCTCCCCACCCCGACACACACACACCAAAAGTGAGGTCTTGCTATTTGCAAACCACATGAATGGACCTGAAGGGTACTGTTAAATGAGATAAGTCAAATACCATATATCCAATCTAAAAAATAAATGAATGAAAAAGCAAAGCAGGAAAAGACTCATAAGTACAGAGAATCAACTGGTGGTTACCAGAGGGAATGGGTTGGGAGGATAGGCAAAATTGTTGAAGGGGAGTAGGAGGTATTGGCTTGCAGTTGAGGAATGGATAAGCCAGAAGTACAGCATGGGGAATATAGCCCATAGTAGGTAATGTAAAAGCATTGTATGGTGACAGATGGTAGCTACACTTGTGGTGAACATGACATAACACATAGAGTTGTCAAATCATGGTGTTGGACACCTAAAACCAATTTTTTAAAAACTGGAAAAAGTGTTTAAAAATTATCCAAATGACATCTCCACCTGTGCATGTAACAGTCTACTAATTGCCGTGTTTCTAGGGAGAAGATGTCCCCTTCTGTTATCTAGGATGGAGTTCTTTCAATCCCTTGCCTTTTTTTGTCAAAGGAAAGATCATTCATCCACATTTAGCAGTTTTTAGGAATATTTGTTATAACCAAAGCAACAATTAATGGATGTTTCAAGGGGTACGTAGCTGGATTACTGGCACTCTTAAGAAAATAAATGGAGGACTAATTGTCTCATTTGCTCTAGAACCTTACAGGTATTCATACAGCAAAAAAGAAGCATTTCTTTTTAGCTCTACCCTTGTTAGGTGACCTCTCTAGTTAAAGTTTTATCATCTCAGATTACGGATGCAAAATTTAGATGATCATTAGAAATACTTCGGAAATATTTTTGAAACTGTAGATTATTCAAACCTATCCTAAGAAACTCTTATTCACAAAATCGAAAGTAGAGGCTGAGAACACACAAACACTTAAGAAAAATGTCCCTCCAATAAATATGATCATTAGCCATTTTTTTTTAAACTGAACTTTTTTTTTTTTTAATGTTTTATTTATTTCCAGGAGAGAGAGAGAGAGAGGCAGCGTGAGCAGGGGAGGGTCAGAGAGAGAGGGAGTCACAGACTGAAACAGGCTCCAGGCTCTGAGCTGGCAGTCAGCACAGAGCCCGACGCGGGGCTCGAACCCGCGAACCGCGAGATCATGACCTGAGCGAAAGTCGGACGCTCAACCGACTAAGCCACCCAGGCGCCCCGATCATTAGCCATATTTTAAGAGCACTGATGTAAGAGAAGCAGGGAGCAAGCAATAGGACAAATAATACCAGATGCCTAAATTTTTAAGGATCTTGGCCTTGAAAAGCATCACTTCTACCCAAAGCCTCCATCAGCTGACCTCTTCCTGTGCTGCCACCAAATATCCAGATTGTCAAAGCTTGATAAGAGAGATGCATGCCTAATTAGTCCTTGACTGTCTTCCATAGAAAATGATCACACAATACTAGCTCCAAAAAGCAGGCTATGTGCTCATTTTATTCAACTAGTACGTGACTAAGACATAAGTATTTCCTTGGGAGAGAGGAGGTAAAGAAAAGAAATTGGCAGAAAACTATGAAATTAATTCTCTTTGAGCAGCATAGCTCCCTGCCTGAGATATTTCACCCTGTGTTTTCATCAGCCAGTTGAAACTATTTTGATATTCCATTTTTGGTAATGATAACCAAGAAAGAAAGGAAAATGTTTTTTTTCTCTTTTCCCATAGTCTCCTTTGCCTTACTTTTATTCTCCCAGGCAAGGGTAGCCAGACTCATACATAGAATTTATCTTTCCAACTTTCCGAATAGCTGCATGTAATTTTAGGATCTCTTAATCTCTAAGAATATAACATTTACAGGTTCTACTCTCAAGGTCCTCTAGGATGTTCAGGACATATGTGTATATACTCTGCAGCTGGGCCTTGAATCAGATGTAAGAAAGAATGTACTATTATTGCCGTATAGGACTGGGAGCAGACTGAGCCTCAGGTCAAACATGTTATGATAAATAATTTTCTTTAGGTGCCTCTTCTCTACTCTTCCATATACCCTGAGTTCTACTCTCTAGAACTGTACCCACCAATCCTACAATTCCTTCCTGGTTAGTAGCATTGTGGCAGAAGACATTTGACAACTATTCATAAATCACACTTACAGACTTCAATTCCTACTCTAAGAGGCTAATGCTTGATTCTATGCCACTGTTATTAATCCATTCAGGAAAAACTAGATTTTAGTATGGTTTAGTTGCTAGCAGGTTTGTGCTTTACCTCTTATGGCATATTCCAAGGCTCAAGAAGCCATCCAATTAATGTTCACTGAATTAGGGAACATACTGCATTCACACTGAAGTCCTCTAGAAACTGCTTTAATCCTGGAGAATAACTGGTTTTTCCTAAGGTTTTCATTTGGCCTTATTTCAAATATGATTTCTTACACTGTTTATGCATGAGGTGGCCTCAGGAACTGGGACTGGAATAGAAAGAGTGAATTTTCAGTAAAGTGGCAGAACATGGCTACATTCATCTCCATGTTCTATAGCCTCCATGAGAGGAAACTATCCCTTGAATTAAAGTAGGTGTGGGGGGAAAAGGTAGGGAAAGAACACCAGCATAAGTCTTAGAAGATTAGAATTTGGGTCACATTCAGCACAACTTTGGAGAACTTTCCACATACTTCAATCTCAAAGTGCTGAGAGCACCCATGATAAAAATGTGTTCTTATGACCTTAAAAACAATTTCAAAGAAATTCTAGAGTAATTCTTTCCAAAATTATAGGTTTTAGGCACTCAGTGACTTAGGAACCCATTTTTCCCTGCTTGTTAACAGGACCACATTACCTACCCAACTCTATTTCCAAGAAATTACTAACAACGTAATATTCTTCACAGATCACTGTTCTCTATACTACTAGACCTGATTTATTTGATAGTATTCTATTTCATGCACTGAATTGCTCCATCCCTTTCTCCACTATTGATAGTTCATTCATTCTTCAGGACTCCATCCCTGTTCTTTTTCTAAATACATTCCCTTGTTATTTTTTTTCCTACCTCCTGGCTTTGTGTAATTCCTATCTTCAACACTTAGGATGATCTCATTTTTGAAATAACTATTTCAAATGCATTTTAAATTATCAAGTAACTTGAGAAAATTTTTGAGGGCAAGATTCCAGTCTTAAATATCACCATAGATAGCAAAAAATATCATTGATGCTTAATAAATATTTGTTTAGTTGAACACTATCCAATTCATCATTTCAAGTCACAAACCTCATAGCTGATCAAAATCATTGCAAAACCCATGGATTAGGGTCATTTAGGGAGCAGGGCAGAGTACTGTCATTCTTTTACATGTCTCTGACTTTGGGCCTGTGTGATCAGATCTTTTTATAAGATTCCAGGGGCTTCAGAGAATAGTCATGCACCCACAGGAGGATTAGGGGCGGGGGTGGCTGGGAAGAAAGAAAGAAAGAAAGCAGAAGTTTTCCAGTTTCAAGTCTATATTCTATATAGTGTACAACTTAGGTGACTGCTAGACCAAGCTGATTTACTCAAGTTTTTATTGGGAAAGGGGAATTTATATTTTTTGAATATTCAGATAGCCCCTGAAAGGATTTGTGTGAATAAAAATGTGTCCAAGTATTCAATAAGTGTAGCCAAATATTACATATGACCTAATTTTTTCCTAGAAGATATTATTTCTTTCAAGTGGACAACACCTATCATTTTGACTGTTCTCCTCTGTAATTACTCACTCAAATGTTGGCCAGTATAAGTAATCTGATCCATGAACAATTTCTTTTCATCAGAAAATGAGGAGATCTGAGTAGTTTATACAAATGTACTCATTCCTCTGCCAAGGATAAACCCCACTAACTTGTCCTCAATTGTATTTGCCCATGTTTACTATTTTCTTGAAAGAGGTGGGATGCTTGATGACCTACAAGGCTTTTCTGAAAAAGGGAGAGTGCTTTTTCATCTTCTCCCTATCCATCATAATCAGAGCAAATGAATTAAAAACATGGATTTGAGTTCTCTGTGACTATAGACTGAGAATTGCTTGCTCAGGGAGCTGCTCTGCTGCATTAGCCCATCACCTGCACTTCATGAGAGGATGCATTTACCTTCCTGGAAGAGTTCGGGGCTGTGTAGCTTTGCCATAGGAGCTTGGCTTCCTGCACAGCATATTTAACCCTTTCCTGGAACTGAGATGTCCCTCCCAGGAGGAGCATCTTCACTCAGAAAACTGGTTAAAGGTAGGAGGCTCAAAGAGGCCCAAAGGTGGGTGCTTTTGTGGACAATAAATGGAGATGCAATAAACATGTGTTCCTGACTTCACTGCAGATTTGTGACTGCCCAACTGACAGGTTAGCACCTGGTGGAGCACTGCATGGGTCAACTGCAGACACCATGCACTAGTCCTTACAGGAAAAATTGGGTAGAAATCAGAAGAGATGCAATACATATAACCACACCACTGGAGACTGCTATGCAGTCTCCTGCAAATTTACTGTTATGCTCAACTGCAAATTTACTATCCTAGCTCACCTCTTTCACTTTGTTTCACATTTTCTTCCAAAATTTTCTTCTGCGTGTTTTCAAGTTTCCTTCTCAACAGGAAGGAACCCACCCCCCTTTCCTCAACAGGCACTTAGGGAAAAGGCTTAATAAAATTATCTTGAAATGTGTCACTGTAATTTGGGGTTCTGGGGTAAGAAGACAAGCTAGTTCTATCAGTTTGTTTTATGCACTATTTTTAGTTTACCCTTTTCACTTCAATCTCATAACTACAAGTAGTGCTCAGCATCTACTTCATGTATCCCAATACATTTTGGCAGAAATTTAGGTTAAAGTCAGTCTTTGGAAGGAGGCCCAAAGCTACAATGCTCAGCTATTTCCAAATATAGTGGCTACCTCTTATTAGTAGTTTTGTTTTCTACAGTTACCTACGGTCTGGAAGCAAATGATCCTCCTTCTGACTACTGCCACATCATTAGTGGCCTAATGCTACATCACAGTGCTTATGTTCTTCACCTCACTTCATTTCATCATGTAGGCATTTTATTATCTCACATCATCACAAGAGTGAGTATAGTATAAGAAGATATTTTGCCAGAGAGAGACCATCTTCACATAACTTCTATTATAGCATATTGTATGATTGTTCTATTTTATTATTGTTAAACTCTTATTGTGTCTAATTTGTAAATTAAAATTTATTATAGTTATGCCTGTATAGAGTAGAAACAGTATACACACACACACATACACACACACACACACACACACACAAATAGGGTTTGTTATGATTTGCAATATTATGTATCTACTGGGAGTCTCGGAATGTACCCTCCATGGATAAAGGGGTCCACTGTACATAGCAAGTTCTCTGTGTATGACAGTTACTGCTCTTTTTTTTTTTAAAATTCAGGGTATGAGTTCCAGTAGCATCACAAGAACTCTGTGACTTTGGGAAAGTCACCAGGCTTTTCTGGGCACCAATTTGCTTATCTGTTATGTAAAGTCATGGTGTTAGAGGGGAAGAGGTTGAAAAAGAGAATTTTCAATGCCCCTTTCCAATTTTATGCTTGTATGGGGAGAGAGACATCTTAAAGAATGCTAATTTGTGTTTGTTAATAGTCTTAAATCAAGATTTCAAAAATAATATTAAAAGTAGAGCTCTCAGAGGGTTTCTTTCCTTGTTAATTGTTTGCTTTAAGCATCCAAGCCAGGAAAAGTGAATGTTTGCAGAATTCATGAACATTTGCAAAGAATCATTAGTTTTTCAGGGCAATTGCATAAGCCCCATGCTCTCATGCTTTCATGGAGTAATTGCAACAACTCCCAAACCCAATGACCTACTTTCTTATGTTGATGTTGGTATTCTTTCCTTTAAGAAAGTGACTCTTGAGCAAAATTTACACCAAGGATTTTCCCTTAGAACACAAATTTTTACTCATTATTACTTATTATTCCATTGACCAAACATTCACGGAACACCAGCTAAATACTGGGCTCTGTGAGAACTGCAAAAGTGAATGAAATCTTTTGGTCAACAGTAACACTAAGGAAACCAAGAACCACACGTTGGAGACACAATTATCAAGAAAGTTATAAATCCCCTATTGGTCTTTTATTCTGTCTATTGATTACTCAGAAAAGGAATACTGAAGACAAAAAAGACTTGATTTAACATTTGCTTTTCCAACTCATGTGCTATGTTCAAGAAGATAGGATGGACTAAAATACAATGAGCAAACTGTGTTGAAGCAATCTATCAGAGTATTAAGAGCAAAGATATTAAAGGATGCTAGAGAAATCATCTGTGTCTCCATTTAGCTGTTCATTTATTTAGAAATATTTATTGAACATCTATTAAGTGCCACATACTATACAAGGAAGGAAGAAAACTGACAAAAGCTTGCATTTTAGAGGGGGATGATGAGACCAAATACTTAAGATAGTGCTTTCTCTAATGAAGGATTGAGATTTGAGGGGACTGGAGTCGTCTTCTGGGATAAAGAAACTTAATTCCGAGATCTACAGTATAAGTGGGAGTATTCGTGTAAAGAGCAGAGTGAGGAGTGAAGCAAAGGAGAGGAGGAGGGATATATGCCACCCAAAGACCAAGCCCCAAGGTCAAGAAATAAGTGATAAGAGGAAATTGAATTCAGTTTTATGTAAGTGGTGACATCCAAAGAGGGAAGGAAATGACAAGGAATGTGGCTAGAATTATAAGCTGAGAAGATCTCACAGGTACAGAAGTTGTAGGCAGAAAAATCATGGAATTAGATCTGTAAATTAAGACAGTCTCTTAAACTGCAATGTGATTTAAGTGGAAAATACATTGAACACAGTGAGACCAAATAGGAGATTGATGCAGTAACCAAGATGATGATAAATTCAATTAGGAAAACATCAGTGGGTTCTGGAAAGGGGCAATTTTGGGTAATCTTTAGTTTGCAGAGTAGACATGATTTGCTGATTAGATGAATGAATGAGAGAGAGCTTTGATAAGTTTCTGCTTGGATTATGATGGAATGTCATTCATTGGTTAAGATGCAGTACTATGACACAGGATAAAGATAGTTATTGAGAGGAGGTAGAATGACTTCCATTTTCAATGTTCTGAATTTTATATACACTTGGCATATCCCAGTAAGGTTCTTCAGTGGGCAGTTTGGATCCAAAGTTCAGCAAAAATAGAGGAATTGATTAGAGACTCATCATTATGAAGAAAATAATTGTTGGCAGGGGGATCCAGGGAGAGTATATGAAATCATCCACTAGAAGTAGGAAGAGGGAAGGGACTTAGTTAAAGACTTTGACTAATATTTAGTGTTAATATTTATGATAAAGAACAGCCTAGCAAGGAGATTGGGTGGACGTGTTCAGAGATAGAGAAAAAATATTTTCGGTACTGAATGTTACTAGAATGTTCAGATTTCATTTACCTACTTGTATTCAGCTCATTCCCATTCTGTGTGCTCAGCTCTGAATTACAGGGAATTGAGCCACTTCAAACTACATTTCCCAGACTTCATTAGTTGACTTCCTATTCAATTTAGGCAATGAGAGAAGCCTACTGGAAATTGGAAGATGTAAGGAAGGGAGAAACTACTGAATTTTTCTGTCAGTCTTTCTGATGAAGTCTCTAGCAGTGGTTATCATGTCTGGTGGGAACATTGGGCTCTCCCAATGTCAAAGGTTCCCAAGCAGTAGTTTTAACAATAGCAACATTTATTTCCACCGTGTCAGCTTTAAGTGTGCTCCTGAGTTGTGGCAGAATTATCTACTGATTGATTTACCCTACCCTAGAGATGGTTATTAAAGTTTCCTGTAGTTACTTCCTGTACTAACTTGCTTTTTGTACTTGCTCCCTAAGCTCTTCAAATACTCAAATTCCTAAACATGGTTTGCAAGACTCTGTATCATCTTTCTATGAATAATTTTCCAGCTTCATTTTGTGCCATTTTATTTTCTCTCTTAAAATGAATACTCCAAACAGATTGGAGATTTTAATTCTTCCATCCTTGTAATAGTTTCCTTATATTAAATCTCCTCCATTGAAATAGCTAGCATGGTTCTTATATTTCTGGTTGGACCTTAACTGATTCAGAACTTCTGCTTAAGAAAGAGACGACCGGTATTATATGTGGCAACAAAAAAGCTGTTAATGACTTTAGCAAGAATCATTTCAGTGTAAAAGTGGGGCAAAAGTCAGACTGCTGTAGTTGAAGATATTCAATAGTGACTAAGTCCAGAAAGCAAACACAGACATGTTCTAAAAGTCTGGCCATAAAAGTGAGGAAAGAGGGAACAGTTGGGAAACAAGTATTAGCCTTTTGCTTTTAAATATGGTAGCCAGTAGACACATGTAGTTAGTGAGCATTTGAATTGTCATTAGTTTGAACTGAGATGTGCTCCAAGTAAAAAACCAGCTTACTATATTTTAGACACATAGTATTAACAAAGGAAATATTTCACTAATAATTTAATTGATATATATTGAATCAGTAGGAATGTTAGACATTACATTTAATAAACATACTACTTAATTTAATAAATTTATTTGAAATATTTAATATAGCTACTAGCACTTTAAAATTACACATATGGCTTGAAAAGTGCTGTTTGAGACAAAGAATTAAATAGCCAGTTGTGCCATAAGCTTTCTTTATGCGTTACAGCCTACATGGTACCTGACTTAGAGTCAGGTAAAGCCTAAAACATAAAATATGCACATGAAACAATGTTACATCAAAATAAACTTAGGTAAGATGGAAAAATGCTGATTCTTCCTGATCCCAGTAGAAAAAAAAAAATGTAATTTTCTGTGCTCAGAAGACTCTTGAGAACAAATGGTTTTTGTAGGAGACATGATAAGATTTCCACTAAAACCTATCATGGGAGTGTGCAAGGTAGAATTGAAAAAGGAGACACTGAAGTCAAGAATATCAGAGGACATTAGCAAGAGTCCTGGAGGGAGGTGATGAGGGTCTGAATTAAGATGGTGTAGGTCGGATAGAGAACAGAGGGTGGTATAATGGATATTATGGAAATAGAATTGTCAATGTTTGGATTATGAATAAATGTAGAGGTTTAGAGAGAAGACACACCATCTATCAGCTGTGAAGCACAGCATGAAGTTAGATTTAGTTAGCTTTTGGATAGTTTTGCTTAGAAAGAGGAAATGTCATTGCTCTGGAAAATAAGCTTACTCATATTGTTGGTTTGCCAAGGACCAGAGACATCAGCACATGTTCTAATGGTACAACCAAACTTCCTTATACCAAACATTCTCTTAAAGTCTATAAATAGTAATTCTGGTCCTGATGATGTTGGATACAACCATCCCAGCTCTCCCTACACTCAGTCAAGCACTTAATAGAAACATGAGCTGGCTACTAATATGGTATCATCCTCAAATGATGTTGAACAACTACATGCAGTGGAAACTACCCTGGAGGTAGAGGCAGCAGGTAAGAGTTCAAGGCTTTGAACCAACTATGAAAGTGACTTTACCTAATGGAACCTCAATTCCTTCACCCGTAAAATAAAATAAATACATCTGGCACCAGATACTTTAAAATTGTACAAGGCCATGTAAGTGAATACATTTGAATATATTTTATAAATAAGGAGATTTTTACACACACACACACACACACACACACTACATTTTAGGGCTTCTATTTCAAATTTACACACAATTTGTTTTAGTGCAAATGAGAATATTTCCATGAGTGAACTTTTAGTGATTAAATTCCTACATCATGGAGAAAAGAAAATCTGAACTACAGTATCTATTAATAGGGATTCCAATACTCACCCACCCCATAGTAAATGTGTTGCTATGTGTGAGCTTGTGTGGGGAGGGGTTGGTATGTGTATGCTTCAGAGTGGAGATGTAGAAAGAAAACATCACAGCTTGAAAAAGCTACACATGACTGTTCTGCAAAAACAGTTTCTACAATTAACCCTGCTGATCTGTTTATAAACCCAAAATAGTATAAACACACACAGTTGCTCTCATTAATTTTTGATAAGCAGTAAAACTCACAAATATTTTACTTCCAAGCATATGTTATCTACAGTTGGCTACAGTGGCAGGCATATGCTTTGACATACGATACTCCATCTTGTACCAATGCACATGACTCACATCTAAAACAATAGCTGAACTACATGTGGGCATCTCATTGGCTGAGTGTTTAGCTCATTTATATTTGGGATTCTTTAAATAAGATTTTAAGCCAGGAAAATATACAAATACCTAAATCTGGGACACTTCAAATTTTATGAATGTATGTTGCTTTATCCATTCTTAAAACAGAAATATGTAATGTCTACACAGTGTAATTTGAGTTTGTGTATTTTGTTTTCTCCTACAACATCCATTTGTCCTCAAATAACCTACAGAAATCTGACACATTGGGTCCTTTCCTGAAAATATTATTCTCAATGTCATTCTTTTGTTTTAACCAACCCAACCAAAATTGAAAACCTTTTACACATTTACCAAAATACTTACTACAAGGTTTTCTAAAAGCAGCAAAAGGTCCAAATAACAACCTAAAAGGCAGAATAAAGAGTCAATATATTTATAAATAAAACAAAGTCACCATTATATACAAAGTTCTATATATTCAGTGAAAACTAGTAGGTTCTAGCATTAATCACTGTCAGACTTGAATCCTGGAACACTGAGGAGTTAAAGGATGTGATAAGAGATGATATAATATGGAAATAATGAGTGACTGATCTGAGGATAAACCATAGGTAAGTTAAGAATGTCCAAAGAGAGAAGGAAGACATTCTAGTTGTGGATAAAACATGAGCCAATATGTGAAGATTTAAATAAGTTTTTGTGCCGAATGTAAAGGGAAATTGGTGTTAACAAGGCAGAAGCATTTTGGGGAAAGAATTTGTCTAAGTTAAAGGAATCTAGAGACCAGGGTAGAGGAAGATGGTGATGGAGCAGGAAGAATTTAGGCCCCTGTGAACACAATTAGATAACTGTCAAATCATCCAAAATGCCCTAGAAATAGACCTGAAGAATGACAGAACAAACTCCACAATTAAAGGGAGAGAAGAGGCCACAATGAAAAAGGTAGGAAATGCACAGATGTGGTTTAGGGGAGAAAAAGATCACAGGTGGTGCGGACAGGAGGGAACCATGGTTGCAGAGAAGAGTGAGAAAGATGTGCACACAGGGGAATACACAAAAAGAATGTTTCTCCAAAGCCATTGGCTTGGAAAATGAGAGGGGCTGAATTTTGTGAGTTCTTGAAATCACCAGGGCTTAAAGCCTGGAGCATTAAAGGTCAATGGGCTTGGCTAGGATAGAGCCTAAAGGGCAATGCACTGCTCCTAGAAAGAAAGAAGTCAAACAACCCATGCAAAAACCATGGAAACAATGCACTGAAGAGCACCTGCAGCACACGGGGGAGATTATTCACTCTTCTCAGAGTGTATCCCTGAGAGGAAGCATTCATGAAGATGAAGACAATGCTCAGGGAACAAAGGAGTTGGCCAGTACCATTTCTTGCCCCCACCTCTGAGCATAAATACAGAGCATCCTGTGGGAATAGGGCAGCACCAACACTGGCTTCCTAATGTGGATACACCAAGCCCCACCCCCCTTCACTTCAGTTCAACACTCCTTCTCAGTCACTCTTGCCTCAGTCTCAGTACCACGGGACCCTCCACTGAAGATAAGCACAAACCACTGTCCACATCTTGTCTCCCAACCAGCAAGTTGTGCATGGTTCCAGTTGCAGTAGAAGAGGTGACAAGTCTCATTTCACAAGCAGAGTAGAGCACACCTACATAAAACTCACCACATTCAGGCCAGGGACCAAACACTTCCCATAGCAGGCAATGAAAGCTTCTTCAGATAACTGGCCGGAAGGATAGAGCAGCCAGAACATAAAAGCAGAGTGCACACAGCACACATAAGAGATAATCCCTGAAGTGCCAGGCCCTAGGCACTATATGACCTCTTTTTCATAAGGACATTACTTTCAGGAGCAAGAGACATAACTGGCTTTTCAAACACAGAGAAGGCAGCAACTTAGACAAAATGCAGTCATAGGAATTTATCCCCAGTGAAAGAAAAAGATAAGGCCATGCTAGACGTCTAGGTGAAACAGATATAACTAACATGCCTGATAGAGGAAAAAAGCAATGATCATACGAATACCCACTAGGCTGGGGCAAAGAATAGAAGACCTCAGTGAGACCCTTACTGCAAAGATAGGTGTTAAAAAAGAATCAATCAGAGATGGATAGTGCAATAAACAAGATTAAATTCATAGGGGCACCTGGATGGCTCAGTCAGTTGAACATATGACTTCAGCTCAGGTCATGATCTTGTGGTTCATAGGGTCGAGCCCCATGTCAGGCTCTATGCTGACAGCTCAGAGCCTGGAGCCTGCTTCAGATTCCATTTCTCCTTCTCTCTCTGCCCCTCCCTTGCTCATGCTCTGTCTCTCTCTGTCTCTCAAAAAAAATAAATGTTAAAAAATAAAAAAGAGAATATTATGGAAATCTATAGACCAACAAATTTTACAACCAGGAAGAAATGGCACATTCCTAGAAACATATAAACTACCCAAATTGAAACAGGAAGAAATAGTAAATTTGAACCAACTAATAACCAGTGAAGCAATCAAAAAAGTCCCAATAAACAAAAGTCCAGGGCCAGATGGCTTCACAGTCAAATTCTACCAAACATTTTTTTAAAGATGTTTAATTATTTTGAAATAGAGAGTGTGAGCAAGGGAAAGAAAGACAGATGGAGAGAAAAGAATCCCAAGGAGGCTCTACAGTGTCAGTACAGAGCCCAACATGGGAGCTCAAACTCATGGGCCATAGGATCATGACCTGAGTCAAAATCAAGAGTTCGATACCTAACCAATTGAGCCACCCACAGGCCCTATACCAAACATGAAAAAAAAAAAAAAAAAAAAAAGTCAATACCTATTCTCAAACAATTCAAGAAAATGGAAAACGAATGAAAATTTCCAAATTCATTCTATGAGGCCATAATTACCCTGATACCAAAACCAGATAAAGACACCACAAAAAGAACTACAGACCGATATCCCTGATCAACATAGATGCAAAAATCCTAGCTTTTTTGCTAATACTAGCAAACAAAATACTAGCAAACCAAATCTGACAATACATTAAAAACATCATTCACTACACTCAAGTAGGATTTATCCTGGGTTGCAAGAGTAATTTAATATTTGCAAATCAGTTTGATCTATCACATTAATAAAAGAAAGGATAACAACCTTAGATCTTTTCAACAGATGCAGAAAAAGCTTTTGCAAAGTTCAACTTCCATTCATGATGAAAACCCTCAACAAGGAATGTTCATTGGGCCATTCCACACAATAAAGGCCATATATGAAAAACCCACACTTAATATCATCCTCAATGGGGAAAAACTGAGAGCTTTTTCTCTACAGTCAGAAACAAGACAGGGATGTCCACTCCCATCACTTTATTTAACATGGTACTAGAAATCACAGCCACAGCAATGGGACAACGAAAAGAAATAAAAGGCATCAAAATCTTCAAGAAAGAAGTCAAACTTCTATTAATTTCAAATGACATCATACCCTGTACAGAAAACCTGAAAGACTCCACCAAGAAAACTGATACACCAATTCAGTAAAGTTGTAGGATACAAAATCAATGTACAAAAATCTGTTAGATTTCTATACACAATGATAAAGCAGCAAAAAGAGAAATTAAGGAATAATTCCCATTTATAGTTTAAGAAAACCATAAGATACCTAGAAATAAATCTAATCTAAGTGAAAGACCTTTACTCTCAAAACTATAAAACATACATGAAAGAAATTCAAGATGACACAAAGTAATGGGAAGTCATTCCATGCTCATGGGTTAGAAAAACAAATATTGTTAAACTGTACACGTTACCCAAAGCAATCTACATATTTAATGCAATCCCTATCAAAATGCCAAAAGCTTTTTCTACAGAACTAGGACAATCCTAAAACTTATATGGAACCACAAAAACCACAAATAGCCAATGTCATCTTGAAAAAGCAAAGCAAAGCAGGAGGCATCACAATTCCAGACCTCAAGTTATATTACAAAGTCATAGTAATCAAAACAGCATGGTCTTGGCAGAAAAAATAGACATGTATGTCAATGCAACAGAAATGAACCCACAACTATATGGTCAACTAATCTTTGACAAAGCATGGAAGAATATCCAATGGGAAAAGGAGAGTCTTTTCAAAAAATGGTGTTGGGAAACTGAATAGCAACATGAAGAAGAATGAAAGTAGACCATTTTCTTGCACCATACACAAAAATAAACTTAAAATTGATAAACGCCCTAAATGTGAGACTGAAAGCTATAAAAAAAATCCTAGAAGAGAAATACAGGCAGTAACTTCTTTCACATTAGCCATAACGACTTCTTTCTAGTCATCTCCTGAGGCAATGGAAACAAAATACAAAATAAACTATTGGGACTACAACAAAATAAAAACCTTTGCACAGCAAAGGAAATAATCAACAAAACTAAAACGTAACCTCCTGAATGGGAGAAGATATTTGCAAATGACTTATCTGATATAGGGTTAGTATCCAACATAAAGAACTTACCAAACTTAACACCCTCAAACCAAATAATCCTATTAAAAATGAGCAGAAGACATGAATAGACATTTCTCCAGAGAAGACATACAGATAGCCAATAGACACATGGAAAAATGCTCAATGTCGTTCATCATCAGGGAAATACAAATCAAAAGTACAATGAGATATCACCTCATACATGTTGGAATGGCTAAAATCAACAACACAATAAACAACAGGTGCTGGCAAGGACACAGAGAAGGGGGAAGTCTATTGTGCTGTTGTGGGAGTGCAAACTGATGCAGCCATTCTGGAAAACAGTGCATAAATTCCTCAAAAAGTTAAAAAATGGGGGCACCTGGGTGACTCAGTTGGTTAAGCATCCAACTCTTGATTTCAAGTCAGGTCACCATCTCACAGTTTGTGAATCCAAGCCACTGCTTGGAATTCTCTCTCTGCCCCTACCCCATTTGTGCTCTTTCTCTCAAAATAAATGAATAAACTTAACATTTTTACATTTAAAAATAGTTCTATTCTACAATTGCTATAATTTCTGTAATAGGTGGTTACCCTAAAAATACAAAAATAGTAATTCAAAGGATACATGCACCCTGATGTTTAGAGCAGCATTATTTACAATATCCGAATTATGGAAAAAGCCCAAGTGCCCATTGACTGATGATTGAATAAAGAAGAGGTGATATATTACTCAGCCATAAAAAAATCTGAAATCTTGCTATTTGCAAATTACATATATGGAGCAAGAAAGTATTATGCTAAGTGAAATAAGTCAATAAGAGAAAGACAAATACCATATGACTTCACTCATATATGGAATTAAAAAAACACAAAACAAATGAGCAAAGAGAAAAAAGAGAGAGAGAGAGGGAGAGCCAAACTAAGAAACAGACTCTTAACTATAGAGAACAAATTGATGGTTACCAGAAGGGGTGTGGGTGAGGGAATGGGTTAAATGGATGATAAGGATTAAAGAATGCACTTGTGATGAAAACCAGGTGTTGAATGGAAGTACTGAACCACTATATTGTATACCTGAAACTCATGTTACATGATATGCTTATTAACTTGAATTTAAGTAAAAACTGAAAAAAGTTATCTAGACCCCAACTTCTAAGGAATTTGGGTGATAGTTAGAAGTGATGAAATTTGATGGGTAACCATGTCAATTCCTAATAAGAAAAGAGTAGGAACAGGATCAGATTAGTCTGGAGCAATGTTCAGAGAAGAATAAAGGCAGAGAATAAAATCAGCAAGATAATTTGGTGTAGGTTGTTTCTACCTTTGCTCCCCCTCACAAGAAAAACTAACAATTATTCCTGGCAAGACACCACTGAAAGAATCCTAGAACAAGGGAGTGAGGCTGAAGCACCTTCCTGCAGCACAGAGATCAAGACAGAGTGCTTCAGAAAGGTAGGAGGAATAGCTACTCACTGATCAGGCCAGTGCAGTACCACGCGGAGGGGTCTCTCCTGAGACTATAGTTCCTGAGGTGGGAAAAGAGAGCCCAGGGGTGACATCTGGTACCCCAAGTATTGTGGGTTGCTTTGTGGGAAACACTACCTTGGTTTCAACCCATGAGGAATCTACAGGGGAATCTACAGGGTTTAACCACTGGAAATCTGATTGTGATAGAAAAGCAAAGAGGACCTTCCAACAACCAGCACTTGGATTTTGGCAGACCAAATCCCTACCCGCATTGCCCAAATAGTAGTCCCAATCACAGTCTTTGTTCACCTGCAGAACTAACGTAAAGACACAGTCTGAACCAAAGAATGTAGCAGGATACAATGCTGCCTAATTTGGGTCTACAAACGAGGAATTTCATTGGCCCTGAGCTTGGTCTCCCCACACATAGGCAGAATTGCTGAGTCACAACTCCACATACTTTGGAAATGGCTCCCAGTCTCTCCCAACCAGAAAGGCGGTTAGAGAGTTACTTGAAAGTGAGGAACCTGAATCATAATGCCACCTGCTGTGAAAGTGTCTAAAAGGAAGGCCGGTGAGAATACCCAGAAGCTGCATAACATAGCAACTTTTGAGCTGAGAGGTGACTGTATAAATTGCCCCCAGAGCAAAGCCAGTGTCTCTGTTCCACAAGGGAATGTGAGCATGGGTTGACTTGAGTCATCACAAATAAAGCAGTAGTGGCCCTACTATAGTAGATGCTCTCCCCATGCCTGCACAGTCATAATAAGTCATAGCCCTACTTATTGCTGAATGCAGCCTGTGCAATCAAAAAACCTTTCTATGGAACATGGGCAGCTGCATAGTCCATCTGATAGTCCTGTTTACAGTGGCACTTGAACAGAGAGCACAACTTGTGGCTTTTCTGGTCTATAGCACCAAACCAGTTCTAACCAGTACTTCACCTGAACAAAACTCTCAGTGTACACTCTTGACTGATTTGGGTTCCCAAACAATGAGATGTGCAGGTTCTGGGTTTTCTCCTGCTGATCTGCCAGGGCAGGGAGTTAATTCATAGCACCAACTAGGGCTGAGCATAATATCCAGTACCAGTCATTTAGTAAGCCTGACCAAAGAATCCAGGCAACTGAGAAGCCCATCCTATAGCCTCAGTTGGACAAAGAAACAAGCCAGCAGTTCTATTCAGCTGTCATCAGCCAGTAGTGCACAAACACCCCCATTCCTTACCTCAGTGCTTAAATAGTTGCCTTGACCCCAAACAGAATGTAATAGAAGTCCCCAGCTGCCCCAGAACATTGCTAGCAGACATGACCAGAAATCCAAACTGAGTTGATTTGTGAAACACTTTGTATGCCAAAGCAAATTTGTGAGGTCTTGAAGAGAAGAGTACTTAATAAAATGGTCAAATGACAATGTAAGGAATCAAGGATCATGAAAAATCAGGGAAATATGACACCATCAAAGGGATTTATTTGACCTTAAATAAATAAAGATCTATAAATTGTCCAAGAATGCAGCATAACTCTCTTAAAGTAGTTTAGCAAAACAAACAAAAAAATCCAGGGTAGCCTACTATACTTGCATTAAACAAAATAGACTTTAAAAATGGCAGGAGACCAAAAGGTAATTATATAATGATAAATGAGTTAAAGCATTAAGATATGAGAATTGTAAATATTTATGCACCAACACCAAGAGCACCTACATACATAAAGTAGAAACTAACAGAGATAAAAGGAGAAATAACAATGAAGAATATTTGGAGACTTTAATACTCCACTCTCAACAATGGATAGATCTTGACAGAGAATAGGGAAATACTAGATTTCAACAACATTGTAGACCAAATGGACCTAACATATACAGAACATTCTATCTGACAAAGGAGAATGCACATTCCTCTCAAGTGTACATGGGACGTTTTCTAGGAGAGATCATATGTTAGTCCTCAAAACAAGTCTTAGAAAATTCAGGTAGATTGAATTCATGTCAAATATCCTCTCTGACAACAACAGCATAAAATTAGAAACCAGTAACAAGTGGAAAACTGGAAAATTTATAAAGACTTGGCAATTAAATAGCATTTTCTTGAATAACTAATGGACCAAAAAGAAATTAAAGGGGAAATAAAGTAGTTTATTGAGACAAAAAATGGAAACACATATACTAGAATTATGAGATGAAGAAAAAGTTCTAAGAGGAAAGTTTATATTCATAAATGCCTACAGTAATAAGAAAGTCCTAAATAAACCATCTAATTCTATGCCTTAAGGAACCAGCCAAAGAAGAACAAACTGGGTCTAAAGTTAGTAGAAGGAAGAAGATAACAAAGATTAAAGCAGAAATAAATGAAATAGAGAACAGGAAAACAGTAGAAAAGATTAACCAAACTGAATTGGTTGTTTGAAAAGATAATCAAAACTGACCAACCTTTAGCTGCACTAACCAAATTAAAAATGCAGAAGACCCACACCAAAAATTATGAGAAAGAAAATATTACAACTGATACCACAGAAATACAAAAAGTCACAAGAAGCTATATTGAACAATTAAATGTCAATAAACTTGACAATTTAGACGAGGTGTAATAAATCTTAGAAACATACAAGAACTAAATAGAAAGACTGAGTAGACCAATTACTAGTGAGGTCTTCGAGTCAGTAATCAAAAATCTCTCAATGAAGAAAAAGCCCAGAACCAGGTGGCTTTACTGGTGAATTTTGCCAATTATTTAAAGAATAATTTACATCAATCATCCTCAAACGCTTCCAAAAATCAAAGAGAGTACTCCCAAATTCATTTTATGAAGTCAACATTATCCTGACACTAAAGTCAGATAAGAAAACTACTAGAAAACTAGAGTCCAATATCCATGATAAATATAGGTGCAAAAATTTTCAATACAATACTACCAAAAAAGTTCAAAAGAATCATTCACCATGATCAAATGGGATTTATCACTGAGATGGATGGATGAGTCAACATATGCTTATGAATCACTTTGATATATATCAATAAAATGTAAGAAAAGAATCATATAATGACTCAATGAATGCAGAAAATGCATTTGACAAAATTCAATTATCTGTTCAGAAGAAAAACACTTAACAAATTAGGCATAGAAGGAACACAGCTCAACATAGTAGAGGCCATACATGAAAAGCTTATAGTAACATTTTTTAAAGATCAGGAACGAGAAAATGGTGCCCACTCTCACAACTCCTATTCAAAATAGTAATGGAAGTTCTACCCAGAGCCATAAAGTAAGAAATAAAACACATCAGAAGTCAAAAGGAAGAAGTATATTTTTCTCTATTTGCAGGTGACATGATTTTATAGGGAGAAAATTCTCAAGATTTAACCAAAAAACTGTTAGATCTAAACAAAAAAATTCAGCAAAGTTGAAGGATACAAAAGTCTGTAGCATTTCTAAACATTAACAGTGAGTCATCTGAAAAAGAAATAAAATAATCCCATTTATAATAACATATAAAACAAATAGATGAGTGAGGCCTTGAAAATTATATTAGGATACAAATGTCCCTGTATCTACAGTCTTCAAAAAATTGGCATAATTATTTCATCTTTCAGTAGCAATTTGCTGCCATTTGTATTGGGCTGAAGAAATGACTATTCCATGTATACTCACATCTTTTAAAAAAAATATTTTCCTTTTCTCATTAGTGTCTTTGGACATTATTGGCTTGCAATATTCCCTTATTCTGAGTTCTTATGTTTTTATTCATTTCAGGCTTCATTTTGCTCCAAAACAAGCTGAGAATACTGTTAAACCCTGATTTTTCAGGACACCATTGGTTTGGACACTTTTGTTTTTGGGTTAGGGAGAGATTACATAGGAGTATGGAATATACTGTAAATAAAAACACAAGCTAGTGCTTTGTCTTGGTAGTTTTAAGAAATTTTAATAAGTTTTTGTATATTAAAAGTCCCTATGATTGCACATTTTGCATTCCTATAAGTAGGTTAACTGTGTTTTTTAATTGCTGTAATGTCACATCCTTTTGAAATCTGCCCTACGAATTTTGTTAGGCATAAACTTAGTGTTGTAGATGAAATATTTCTAATCTGAAAACTATATACACTGATGGAAAAAAATAAAAGAAAACACAAATCAATGTAAAGGCATCCCATGTTCATAAATTGGAAGAATCAATATTGTTAAAATTTTCAGTGTCAAAAGCCATTTCTAAATTCAATGTAATCTCTGTCAAAAGTTCAATGGCACTTTTTCACAGAAGTAGAAAAAAATCCTAAATTTATATGTATTTCAAAAAATCACAAGTAGCCAAAGCAATCCTGAGAGAGATGAAAAAGCAGGAGGTATCAAACTTTCTGGTTTCAAGCCTCATTATAAAGCAATAATGATCAAAACAATATAGTACTGGCATAAAAAAAGCAGGAAAATAGAAAAAAAGAGAGGAGAGTCAGAAAAATCTTTCTCAGAAGTTGTAGCTATATTATACAATGGAGTATTATTCAACCATAAGAAAAATAAGGAAATCCTACCATCTGTGACACCATGGATGCTCCTTGAAGGCATTATGCTAAGTGAAATAAGTCAGACCAAAAAGACAAATAGTATAATGATCTCATTTATATTTGGAATCTTAAAATAACTTAGACATCAAAGAGGAGATCAAATTGCAGTTTACAGAGAGGTGGGAAGGAGCTGGGGGAATTGGGGAAAAGTCATCAAAAGGTACAAATTTGTAGTTAAAATAGAATTAAGTAATAAATCCATAATGCACACTAGGACTCTAGATAACAGTGTTGTGTATATATGTTGTTAGAATAAATCTTAAGAATTCTCATGACAAGAAACTTATTTTCTTTCTCTTTTTATTACACCTATATGAAATGATGGATGCTACCTAAACAATAATCATTCACAATATATGTAAACTAAACTTTTATACTCTACATCTTAAACTTATGTATTGATGTATGTCAACTGTATCTCAATGAAATTGGATTAAAAGTAAGAAGTGGGAAGAAAAGGTAAATTTCAGTAATTCAAGTGTGGGATATTGAGTGCTTGAACTAAGGTGAGAATGCAAAAACTGAATGGAATAAAAAAGTCCATCCTTCATACTAGGAAAAATGGCTTTTATCACTGCCATCTTTTCTTCCTTTCTTCCTCATCTGCTTCTTTCTCTTCTCTTTTTCTTACATCACTCCAGTAATTGAGCACTTATATGCTGGGCACTGTGCTAAACCCTTCACATATATTATCTTTTGATTTACATAGCAACTTTAGGTCGTTATTTTTACATGCACTACTTAGATGAATGAACTGAACCTTTGAGAGAAGTGCCTGGCCCAAGCCCCCCAGCGCAGAGTCAGGATTCCATTCCAAGTCTGCTTGACCCTGAAATCCTAAGTGCACAACTATTAAAGCACTGTCACATCCAACACCCTATATTATCATGGGGTGTGCAGTCAATCTTCAACTATTCCTATCTTCTGTTTTATTTTTACATATTTGTTTAAATTTAAAAGTAAAATATGAACATTAAAAAATCCTCAAGTACTATGAATGTTCATGGAGTACAAAACAGACTTCCTACTCACCAATGAGACCCACCCCTAGCCAATTTCCCTCTGTGAAGGGAACGGATAATAACAGTTGATAGTGGTTTTTTTTTTTTGGTGGTGAAGGAAATCTTTGTTTCCTTAAGACTTTACACTGCTTTGAATTTATGATGATATATAAGTGGGATCTTGCCTTCTCATTCCCCTCGGTGTAGATAGAGGAGGTGGGGGAGAGGACAGGACACTAAAAAAATATGGCCTATGTAGTAGCATAAATATTCTTTCATTTTTTATAAAGTTGTTTTTTTACTTCTCATCAAATTTAAGAAATATGAAAAAACCAGATCCTCCCTATACAATTACTTTAGTTCAACAAATGCTTATTGAGAACCTACAGTGTTTCATATACTGATATTATAAAACAAGGCACCAATCTTTAAGATGTTCATAATCTAGTAAGGGAGACAAACATACGAAGCAATGAATACAATATATGGAGTAGACAAATGCAATAATAAAAAATCTGAAACCAGATAAATTGTATTCTAGCTATTTATTGCTACACAACAAGCCACCTCAAAACGTAGTGGCTTTAAACAATTTATCATTCTCTCTCATGCTTTTACAGTTTGACTGCACTCAGATGGTACTTCTTTCTTGGAGTCTTCTATTTGATTTCAGCCAGATAGAGCTGCATCTGAAGTCATCTGCAGAACTAGGCTGGTTATCAAAGATAGCTTCCTCACTCACATGCCTCACACCTCAGTGCTCTTCTTGGTTGTATCTCTGTCCACCAGAGTAGCCTGGACTTTGTATGCTAGTTTAAAACTGTGACAGGCAGGAAGTTGAACTGCCAGACTAGTTTGGTTTGTGCCCAAGAAGTTCTAATACTTATAATATCATTTGTGCTGTGTTCTATTGGTCAAAATAGTCATAGGGCCTGACCAGACTCAAGGGAGTAGACAAACAGATTACACCTTTTAGAAACATTTTTCTTTCTTTCTTTTTTTAGACATTTATTCACCTTTGAGAGAGAGAGAGAGAGCGCGCGCGTACGGGCGAGCATGAGCAGGGGAGGGGCAGAGAGAGAAGGAGACACAGAATGAGAAGCAGTCTCCAGGCTCTGAGCTGTCAGCACAAATCCAACACGGGTTTCGAACCCACAAGCTGTGAGATTATGACCTGAGCCCAAGTCAGACGCTTAAATAACCGAGCCACCCAGGCGCCCCTAGATTCCACCTTTTGATAGGGGAGTGACAATGGCAATGTTCAAATACAGAATTGCTATTGGTGGTAGATATTGTTAAAACTTCTCTGTGAAATAAAATCCCTCACAAGCAGTACAAGAATTGGAATAATTAAGTGTTTTGGGAAGAGACAGCATCGTGGGAAAGGCAAAGGTTGAGTTAAATTTTGAAAAATAAATCAAAGTTTCATAGGTACATAGAGTGTTCAATTGCATGCTGGGTGCCACAGAGTATAAAGGCATATATATAAAGGCAGAGGATTATGAAATATTAGGTTTGGTCTTTGGCAGATGGGTCTGGAGATTTGCACATGGATGGAATAGTGAAAGACCCTGTCACCTATATTCAAGTTTGTCACTTGAATGTTTTTGTTAAACATTCTTTGAAGGGTTGCAAGCAAATGTACTATAGTGTTAGATTTTCTCTCAAGAAAGCTCATAGTGGCAGTAGTGTAAGTTAAGAGAGAGAGACAGAGACAGAGAGAGAGAGACACAGAGAGAGGGAGAGACTGACTAGAGGCAAGTAAACTCACGGAGTGTTATTTCACCAAAGGGCAAAATGTCTTCATTGGATTTGAATTCAGTCTATCTGGGTTTGAACCCTGGCAGTGATATTTACTAACTTTGTGAGACTGTGCAGGTTACTTGGCCTCTCTGTGCCTCATTTTCTTGATCTGAAAACTAGACTAATATACAAAGTGTGGTTAGCATTACTTAAGCTAATCTACATGAAGCATTTAGAACAGTGCCTGGCAGATAGAGAACATATTTTATGGAATTCTTCTCAATTTATATTTTACCAGGCTATTGTAGCTGGAGCTTACCTTGTACTGACCACAGTATCTCATTTAATATCTTAACAACGCAATGATATAGGTACTGTTATCAGCCCCTTTGACAGATGAGGACACTGAGATATAGGGGACTACGTAACTTCCCCAAGGTCACTCATTTGCACTGGGGATCAAATTTGGCAAAGAGAATTAAATCAGAAAAATGTAGAAGCAGAATCAGTTTTCCATTTTAGATTCCACATTAACAAAAAAAGTATGTTTCTACTTAGAGTACCAAAAGAGTTCTTTGCATTGATGATGATTGTTATTTTTAAGAACATCGTCTCTCAACCAATTATTTTAATTTTTGCCTAAGCAACCTACCAGTTGCTAAAATCAAATTTATTGAAAACTACAAATCACCATTTGTCTAGACAGAGAGGCCAATTAGACTTTTTATCTGTCAGCAGGAAAATAGCTGACAAGTTAACTTTGCAGGAAGTGTCAAAGCTCGAGCTCGCCTTCTCTTTGTTAGCAGCCCTACAAAGTACTTCTATGATTTGGCCTAGTAGCTTCTCACATTCAAAGGACTCTGCTATACAGACAACTAACTCACCCCTCCCAAGACATGCAGCATGGAGTCTATGAATCAGAAACTGCAACCTGAATACAGAAGTAAAAGGAAACTTGGATTTCCTTCAAGGTGATCAATTATTATTTCTTATTTCTCTCTTTCTTCAATTATTATTTTGTGTCCTGCCACGATCCATAAGACACTTTGATGAGAGAAGAAATAAGTCTTCAAGAGACCTCTCTAGCTAAAAAAAATAAAAATAAAAATAAAAATAAAGAAGAAGAAGAAAAAAAAACCCCAACAGATCTGGGCCAACTACTAGTGTCCATGGAGTAAACACTTCACTTTCTCTTTGAGACATGTTTTGTGGGACAAATTGAATTGACGTGGTCAAAAACCTTTCATGCTCACAACAGGGAACTCTTAGCTATAGGGAGAATTCTTGTGAACTCCTTGGGCAGGTACTGTTTGAGCACTTCCCTTAAATGCCTTGTTGCTTCTCAGTGCACTCATGCTCATTATCCATTGGAGAAGGAATCTGTGGGAAATTTGTTGCATTCTTTTCACTCAGCCTCCAACTATTTCATGGGTTCTTTTCTTCATATATATTGCACCCATATGAGTTAGCTGGAAGGTTGATTTTCACTCAAAACAGCCTGGAAACCATGGGAATCACACTGGCTAAAAACTCTTCTTTTGATTGTAGGGAAAAAAAAACCTGTCTATTTTATTCTCTCCCTTTTCCTCTGGTTTTATTCTAACCAGATGGATTCAGTAACCAGAACCCCAAAAACTATAAAGTAAAATTATGCCTTTCTTCATGATGGGAAGTTCATTGCCAATACATGGAGGCGAAGCATTCTTTAGCTCTAATATTTGGGATCCTAACTGGCCCCTGGGGAGAGAGCAGCCTTGTCTTCACCAGCAGTTACTTCTTGAGCAACAGGAGGGCAAGATGCAGGATGAAATGCCAGAAGCTTTTTTTGGCCACATTCCCTTTCTTTAAAAAGCTTGTTTTTCTATAAATGACTCATGTAGGCCAAAAAAATGAAACACGGTTCTCCTCCTTTCCTGAAGTCAGGAAAATTGAATCACTTTAGGATTACTTAAAAATTATTATCATCACTTCTAGGGCCACTCAAACCATGAACCTGTATTTTTAGCAGTATAATTGAATTCTCAGTTTTACTCTATTTTACATTGTGATATTCAAGCCATGCAAAATGTTGGGATCTGTTTCATAGAGGTTAGAGCAAAGCAGATGGTAGAGTCTGTAACAAAAAGAGCCACAGAACAGATACCAAAACTAATCTGAGTGCAATTCAGGGTGATGTTCTTAGCAGTGCTAAACATATTGGTTGTGTTTCCCACAAATAGGTTGAATGTCATCTTATGAAAGATGAAATTACCTGCATTGATGCAGGACATACCAAAGCATGGTCTACATCCAGGGCAGGGAAAGGAACTGGCGGGGGGCGGGGAGTGGGGGGGTGCCGGGGAGTGGCGGAAAAAAAGGCCAGGGAGCCAAGGTCTCATGTGACTATGCTTGAACTCAGATGCAGTACTGATGGAAAATTGAAGAGGTCATTGGAAATCCAAGAAACCAACTTTCCATACCAAGTAAAGTTTAAATAAGGAGGATGCACCCCTGGTGGGTCAGGCTTAGTCATAACACACACTTTGGAGACAGTAAGACTTTCAAACCAGTGTCTAGATTTGGGAGATTTCAAATAGCTCATTGTCCCAGATAGCTCATTGTCCCTGGGCTTGAAGTGGCTAAACATGGAAATAGTCAGTGCAGGCAAGAAGTGACAGGCATAAACATCTACATTAATTTTTCTACAAGATTATAATGAAAGCTCTGGCAACATACTAGATTAAGACACTGTTAACAACCCCTAGATTTAATGTTGGTAGATACATTTGGAACAAGAGACAGGTTTCGGAGCCGAAAGTATATTTGTATTTGTTTTTCTAATTAATTCCAGTCTTACGTTCTATCGAGCAGATCTCAAAGGAGAAACATTTTAATTATTTGCCTAGGCTTTTGGTCAAGCATTGTCAGTTTCTATAACTGGTTTTAAGAGATCTACTCTAAAAGCAAACTTTGAGGACTTAGTTGGAAATCCTTACAGAGACCCAGTAAGTGTAAGAAGAATAAGGAGGTGCTTCTGATGAATGGTGCTTTATATTGGAGAGTGCATCCTTTGCAATAAAGCTGTCTGCTTAAGTCAGAGGGAGCTGAAAACATGAGGCCAGTCAGAGATCCCAGTCAGAGAGCCTGGAAGTTACTGTAGTCAAGCACTCAGAAGCTTATTCTTACAGCTTTGTAAGTAACTTAGCTCCTAATGTCTGAGGAGCTCCAAAAGCTAGGCCTCCTGTGACCAGTCTGTGTGGGTAGGGTAGCAGCGTGTCTTACGATATTCCATAACAGAGAGCTGAAAGAAAGTCAACACAGGTTCAAGGGGCATTGGAAATACTTTTCCTGTCAGTGGAAGCCTATAATGTGGCTTGGAAAACAGCAGTTTCATGCTGAGCACCCTGGGTTGTAGCTCCGAGAAATGGGCAGGGGAAAGTACTTTGGAAGCACAGGCTTTAAAACAAAGGTAAAGAAAATCAAAACGACACTGAGATACCACCTCATGACAGTCAGAGTGGCTAAAATGAGCAAATCAGAGAACTCTAGATGCTGGCGAGGATGTGGAGAAACGGGCACCCTCCTACACTGTTGGTGGGAATGTAAACTGGTTCAGCCCCTCTGGAAAACAGTGTGGAGGTTCCTCAGGAAACTAACAATAGAACTCCCCTATGACCCAGCAATAGCACTGCTAGGAATTTACCCAAGGGATACAGAAATGCTGAGGCATAGGAGCACGTGTACCCCAATGTTCATAGCAGCACTCTCCACAATAGCCAAAACATGGAAAGAGCCTACGTGTCCATCAACAGATGAATGGATCAAGAAGATGTGGTTTATCTATACCATGGTATACTACTTGGCAATGAGAAATAATGAAATCTGGCCATGTGTAGCAACTTGGATGGACCCTGAGGGTGTTATGCTGAGTTAAATAAGTCAGGCAGAGAAGGACAAATATCATATGTTTGCACGTATAGGAGGATTAGGAGGAACTTGACGGAGGAACAAGGGGGAGAAGAAGGGGGGAAATGGTGGGGGAAAGGGAGAGAGGCACACCATGAGAGACTCTTGAATGCTGACAAAAACTGAGGACTGGGGATGTCGGGGGGGGGGATGGGCATGGAGGAAGGCACTTGTGGAGATGAACACTGGGTTTTATATGGAAACCAACTTGACAATAAACTATTTGTTAAAACAAACAAACAAACAAACAAAGGTAAAGAGAGGAGTTCCAGTCCAAGATGGTGATGCAGGAAGACGGTGATCTCACCTCCTCCATGAATGCACCAAATCTGTAACCATTTATAGAGCAATTCCTCTTGAAAAAGAACTGAGGGCTGATGAAACAGCTTTTGCACGATAAAAGATAGAGAAGCCACAGAGAATGAAAACAGAGACAGAAATGGTGGAAAACCCCACCCCCAATGGTGCAAACTGCAGTGGAATGTGATGGTACTGGAATACTAAGAGCATATTCATCTGCCCAGGGGCACATAAAAACAGCTGTGGTTTTTAAAAACACAACTAGGGTATAAAAGATGCATCCTTAGGGCTCCAACAAATAGCAAGTGAGCTGTTGGTATGCTCTCCAGGTCACAGGGGCTGGCAAGCACCATGGTTTACAGTTATTCTCCACATTGACAGTGTAGACAAAAGCAGGGTTCTGGGTGTGATCTGGTCTGATCCCTCAGGGAGTCTGGGCCCCTAGCTCACACCAATCCCATCGAGTGCAAGGTGGTCTCAGCATGGCACATATTGGGACACCTCTGGTCAGCACTCACTACAGCTTCAGCCATCACACCAAGGTGACACACAGGTAGAAAGCACCCCCAGAACACTCAAGGCTATCACCATTCCGGATCCAGACAACTTGATAAGACATCCCAGCACAGAGCATTCAGACCTTCAGGCTCACACCTCCTTTAGCTCTATCCATCCTACCAAGGCATCCCCTGCACAGAACACCCCAGAAACCTCCAGCCCATGCCTACCATGACTCCAGCTATGCTTCCAGGGTATTTGCAATGTAGAGCACTCAGAGACCCCTGGCTTATAGCCCACCTTGGCTCCAGCTGTCCAGCAGGGCACCCCCTATGTGGAGTGTGCTGGGAAACTCTGGCCCATATCACTGTTACTCCAATCACTCCCACAAGGCAACCCCCACGCTTAGCATGCCTGGACGTTCCAGCTTTCACCCATTTCAGCTTCAGCTGTCCTACCTGGGTGCCCCTTTGTGCAGGATATAAAGAGATACATGGGATCACGCCCCATCTAGGCTCCAGATATCCAAACAGGATGCCCTTTATAGAGAACACCCTGGGACACCCCAGCTAGCAGCTACACTGCCAAGATGACCTCTATATGAAGAATCCTGGGCATCTCAGCTTGCAACCACTTCAGCCTCAGCTATCATATGCAAAGAGCCCCAGAATCATGGTGGCCAATGCCCACTTTAGCCTCAGCATGGAGTGCCTCTATTACCTCCTGACTACACCAAACAGCTCCAACCAGCCAAAATCACCTGGTACACCTAGAATACACATGGCATGGCCATACACAAGACCATTACCTCAAGTTTAGAAGTGGTTGTTCTGCCTATACATAGAAACAAGTAAAAAAAAGAAAAATGGGGAGACAGAAAATATGTTCCAAAAACCAAGATAAAACCTCAGAAATAGAACTAAATGAAATATGGATATGCAAGGCTTTGTGCTGACAGCTAGCTCATAGCCTGGAGCCTGTTTCAGATTCTGTGTCCCCTCCCTTCTCTCTCTCTGACTCTCCCCTTCTCACACTGTCTCTCTCTCTCTCAGAAATAAATAAAACATTTAAAAAAATTTTTTAAATCCAAAATGGATGAAAGATTGAAATGTAAGACATGAAATCATAAAACTTCTAGAAGAAAATACTGGTAGTAATCTCTTTGACATTAGTCTTAGCAACATTTTTATAGATATGACTCCTCAGGCAAGAGAAATAAAAGAAAAAATAAACTATTGAGACTGCATAAAAATAAAAAGCTTCTGCACATTGAAAGAAACCATTACAAAATGAAAAGTCAGCCTGCTGACTGGGAGAAGATATTTGCAAATGATGTATCTGATAAGGGCCTAATATCCAAAATATATAAAGGACTTCTACAACTCAACATGGAAAAAATAATTCAATTAAATATAGGCAGAGGACTTGAATAGACATTTTTTTAAAGAAGACCTATAGATCAAAACCAAAATGAGATATCACGTTACACCTGTCAGAATGGATAGAACCAAAAAGATAAGAAATGACAAACATTAATGACAATGTTGAAAAAAAAATCCTTATGCACTGTTAGTGGGAATGTAAATTGGTTCAGTAACTGGCAAATAGTATGGAGGGACACCTGAACAGCTCAGTTGGTACTTTGATTTAGGCTTAGGTCATGGTCTCATGGCTGTGAGATTAGGCCCTGCAACAGGCTTAGCACTGGGCATGGAGTCTGCTTAAGATTCTCTTTTTCTCTCATTTTGCCTCTCCCCCACTCATACGAATGTGGTCTCTCTCAAAATAAGCAAACGAATGAATAAATATAGAAATACCATATGATCCAGGAATTCCTTTACTGGGTATTTAGCCAAGAAAACCAAAATACTAATTTGAAAAGATATATGCACCCCTCTGTTAACTGAAGCACTATTTATGACAGCCAAGATATATATGGAAGCAATACAAGTGTATATCAATAAATGAATGGATAAAGATGTCACACACACACATATGCAATGGAAAATTATCAGCCATAACAATGATTGTGCTCTCATCTTATGTGACAATACTTTGAAGGTATGCTAAAAAAGGAAGATAAAGACAAATACTGTGTCATTTAACTCATATGTGGAATCTAAAAAACACCACCACCAACAAATGAATAAGTAAACAAAAAGCAGAAATAGATTTATAATATTTTCTATATTTATAAATATAGAAAATAGACTAATGGTTGCCAGAGGGTAGAGGAATGGGGCCACGTGCAAAATGGGTTAAGAGGACTAAGAGATACAGGCTTCTAGATATGGAATAAATTATGGGGATGAAAGGTACAACACAGGGAATATAGTCAGTGATATTGTAATAGTGTGTGCTGGGTATGGCATACAATATGGGGTTATTAAATCACCATGCTGTATATTAGTTAAAACTAATTTAACACTGTGTGTCAACTATACTTCAATAAAATTATTAAAAATTAAAATGAAAGAAGGTGAAGAGGCCATGGCCTAGAAGTTATCAGTCATGACAAATGGCCTCTGTCACAAGAGACTAAAAAGACTTGGCAACCATCAACACACATGTGTTGAGATCACAAGAAACTTACAATACATACATACATTACACACACATACACACACACACACACACACACACACACACACTTCCTGAACAATTTATTCATTTATTTAAAAGATATTTATTGGGCACTTATAATAAGCCTGGTTAAAGTAATGAAAACTATGAAAGATACAGAATAATCAAGGTCAAATTTAGACAAAATAATACCTTGTTTCCTAATGTTTGAGAATCCTAGCTTATTCCTTATATTTACTTTTTTAAAGAGAGCCATGAATAAAATTTAAACTTTTCTACAACAAATTTAGGATTCTAGTTACATCTTTTACAGACAACATCACCACTATTTCAGTTACTACAAGGAATATTCTTTCACCCCTTCCAAAATTACTTATAATCTGGATAATTTAAATATAATGTTCATTATCTTTTCAATAAAAAGAGCATTTTCTTGATTTTCTCTTACTCTCTTCCCTTTCTTCTGACTCTGAACACAATTTTTCACAAAATGTTTTATTGAGTACCTGCTATATGCCTGGTGAAAATAGTTAAAACTGTGTAAGATACAGAATGAATCTAAACTCTATGTCAGAAATACGACACTCTTTATATTTTCAAGGCCTTGATTCCTTCCCTTTATATTCATAAAAATACTGTGGAGTACTTTAATACATCATCATCATATTATTATTTATAAGGATTTAATATGTATCAGACTCTTTCCTAATTATTTGTGTAAATTGCTTCCCTAAAGCCAAATAACAACACTTGAGGAGTTACTAATATATCCCAATTTTCAAATGGAAATTAAAAAAATCTGAGATCTAGAAAAGGATTAAAAGGGAACAAGACTTGAGGGCAGGGAAGCAAATCTAACCTTTTCAGTTTATTGTAGCTTCTAGGAAATTACTGCTTTAAAATAAGATAACTCATGAAATTGATGTTTGCTCACTTGGGAACTTTTCCAACAGGAAGAGCTAAAGGAGCCCTCATCTGGCTAAGAGCAAACTTCTATTAACATAACAACAGGTATTGAAGATGGAAACCACTGCTTAACTATTATGGTTGCCTACCATCAGTTTCCTGAGGTCACCCAGGACATATTATTTCAATCACCCATTTAATGCCTAGCATAGGATCACTTATTAATACAGATAGCCTATATAATCAAATATATTTAAGCCATAATATTTTTGAAGTCAGAGACTAGAGTCAGCTCCTAGCCACACAAACAGTGGATGCTGATATCATTCATTCATATCTACATATATTCAACAAAAAACCACCAAAATTTGCTTAATCCTTTAATAAATATTGAGTTCTTTTTTGTTGTTGTTGTTGGTATTATTATTATTATGAGTTCTTGTTTTGTACCAAGAAATTTCCTGTATGTTAGGGATTTAGTGGCAAACCAGACAAAATTCTCATTTAAGAAGAGAATTCCAGGTAAGGGTAATAGCAAAGCCAAAAATCCTGAGTTGGAAATAAGCTTTGTGTGGACAAAACAAAACAGAAAAGTGAGTGTGGAAGTAAGAAAATGAATTAGGAGGTGGTTGCAGTAATTGCAGAGAAACTAGCTGGCTTTAACTATGGCTACAGAGATGGTGAGTTTGGGTGTATTTTTTTTCAGATCTAAAATCAATGTGATTGGCTGATAATGTGAGTGTAGAGGCTAGCAAGAAACCTTTGTCATTTGCTTATAAGAGCATGTTGGGGCACCTGGGTAGTTCAGTTGGTTAAGCATCCAGCTTCAGCTCAGGTCATGATCTCACAGTTCATGGGTTTGAGCCCCACATCAGGCTCTGTGCTGACATCTCAGAGCCTGGAGCGTGCTTCAGATTCTGTGTCTCTCTGTCTCTCTCCTACTCATACTCTGTCTCTCTTTCAAGAATAAACAAATATTTAAGAAAAAAAAAAAAGATCAGGCTGCGTGTGGAATGGAGATGACCAATAGTTCTCTGTGGGTCATGATAAGCAGAGACATCTATTAGTGTAGAAATGTCATATGAGCCATTGAATATATTAGTCTAGTGTCCAAAAATAAAATCAGGGCTTGACTGTGTTACATGCTGAAGTCACAAAAATAAATAGGCATAGTTTCTGATCTGAGAGTCCTCACAATCCAGTGTGTTCTGTTGGACGTGATTTGGCTAACACAAACTGAGCTCTTATTTATTGTCTAGTCAATTATCTTCATGAGGATAGAGATGTTATTTCATTCATCTCTGAAACTTTGTTCTTTACCACATAGTAGACACTCACTAAATTTGTGTTACATTGGGCTGAACATAATCAGGCCAAGTGGAGAAACACTGGACTAATATATCAATAAATGCAAGAATAGAAGATGCTATAAAAGATGGATTCTGCTTCCATGAGCATAAACTTTAGATCAGGCCACAAAGTACTTTCTTGAAAACAGAAATTTGAAAGCACATATACTAAGTGCCACATGTATGTAAATAGAAATACTTATAGGATATGAGTAGAAACATATTTGAAGTTTGGAGTGATCAAGGAAGCTGTCAGGGAGGCATATACCTGGGTTTAGCCTTCGGGGATATGTAGGATTCAGAGGACTGATGGTGTGTTTTATAATGGCAGGTACCCTATCACATTCTTGTAGAGTCATCAATGTCAGATATTAATTTGAACAAAAAGATGGAATCTTTTTGAGCATGGCTTTAAATATTGGTTAAATACCTGAAATTTAGTATGTACACAGACTACTTAAGTGGGGGCTCTTCCCAGGGTCTATACAACTAGAACTTAGTGTCCACCAACTATTCCTCTCAACTTTTATAGAAAAAGCCTCTAATGGTACAGTAGTTGAATTGATGGCTGCTAAAATGCCAGGATTCAAGAGGACTTGGAAAATCACCCTCATATCCAAAGTGCTCTTCTATCACTTTTATCACCTGCCTCACTGTAAGAAATGCCACCATTAAGGATCATCCCTTTAAGCCAAGACAGCTCATTTGTCTTCCATTTAGGGTCTATATTCTAATGCATTTGGTGCTAATGCTTTAAGGAACATAGGTTGATGGTTTGAAAATATCCAACATGAGACGGTAAGCGGGGTCCCAAAAGTTGAGAGGGATATTAAAAGATAACTTACAAGCTCTACTGTGCTCTGGGATGACTTTCTAGTCCTTTCCTCCGAGTTTTATAAACACATTATTTTAAAAAAAGAAGGAATCTCTTTTTTTAAAAAACACCATAAAACTATCCAAATAATGTCCACATTATATTTTAAGAGTACATTTCTATCATTTCATTTGTTTTTTTAAGACATTTGAGAAAATACTGAGAAACCAAGAATAGATTTCTTTCTGCATCAGAAAAAGCCTAAGTGTCCCCAGACAATGGCTAGTCATATCAGAATGCTGAATGTTCCTATCTTTCCCTGGACTAAGATTTCTTATCCATTTTCTTGTCACTACCTGCCTTTTGCTTCTCATCTCCTCCCTCGAGTCTTCAGCCATAATTTTTTAATATTCACTAAGGGAACTTGCTGACTCCGCTCTTCACACCTGAAATGTCAGAACTAAAGCAAGAGAGCTTTTGAATATGAAACTGGAAGCACATGATGAATCGAGTATGGGCCACCTCTTGTTCCCTAAAGCCATCTATTGTACATGTCTCACAGCTGCCACACTTAGTGATGAAGTTCTGGTTCTGTTCTGATGTCAAAATGTCTAGTTGGCTAATAGAGAGCTCACTCAAAAAGGATGAAAATTTGGGGATCTGGGGAGCTGAATAGAGAGCTCCACCTAATAAGAAAATTGGAGAAAGTATCAATTTTTGCTGGTTATTTTTCTTGTGGCTTGGCATATTCACAAAATATTTTAGCTATAATAGATTACTTTACTGTAGCCCTCCCCCTTCCCCATACGTGGGGAAACATTCCAAGAACCTCAGTGGATGCCTGAAACCACAGAGAGTAACAAACCCTATATATATCTTCTAAAATTTTTACTATATGTACATAGCCCTGATAAATTTTAATTTATAAATTAGACATAGTAAGAAATGAACTAATAATAAAATAAAACAATTATGACAATATGCTATAATAAAAGTTATGTGAATATAGTCTCTCTCAAAATATCTTACTGTACTGCATTCACTTTTATTCATGTAATGAGGTGAGATGATAAAATGCCTACATGATGAAATGAAGTGAGATGAATTATGTAGGCACTGTGACATAGCATTAGTTACTACTATTGACCTTCTGATGATATGTCAAAAGAAATATCTACTTCCAGACTGTGACTGATTGTGGGGATCACTGTTTAGGAGTACAGATTACTTTTGGTACAATTGATACAAATATCCCTTCCATTCTGTTCTGCAAAGGTATCAAGCATTTGTTATGTGAGTTCACTTTATTTTGGATTATAGTGTAGGCATCTTTTTTTTTTTTTTTTAATTGTAATGCAAGTTCTTGACTTAAGCTTTTGAATGCTGAGGCACCTACTTCAAAGTCAAATATACAGACTGTCAGCCATAGGTCTACATAGAGAATGAGGCCACCCCACTCTCATCCCCTATCCCCCCAAGTTTTCCTTCCCCAGCAAGGTTTCCTTTTCTTTTAGGGCTCTCTGGTTGACTTATATAAATGACCATTTGGCTGCTTGTTTTTCCCTTCTTGTACTTTAATTTCTGCTCTTAAGCTTTAAATTCAGCAATAAAGAGTGAACACATGAAACTCTATGTCTTCACCATTGACCCCAATAAAAGCAGAACCCCAGGCCTGTTCTCTCTCTCTCATTTATGTATACTATCTCTGTCTCCAACAGTACCCTATCCCCATATACTTGATGTGTGGTCCAAGGTGTTCCATGTATGCTCCCCAACATTTCCCCCAGAGTTTCCTGGTTATTGTGAAGGATGTTATGCAATTATAATAAAAATTACAAGGGCCAGTCTAGCCACAACATTGGTTCTGAGGAGGGAAATGTATTTGGAGAGTTTACATGGGCCCAGGTTAGTGCCTTCAGGCATTTCTAGCCAATAACACCACAACTGGCTGAGGCCAGCCCCAAACAGAAATATAATCACTTTTCCCCCCTTAGTAGCCTGCAATTAATCCTTTCCAAATATTCATCATACTGATTTAGATGTTTATACCTAAATGTTATATTTATATACCAAATATTATATGTTTGCATTTTTCACTAGACTAGAAATGTCTACAAGGACAAGAATGGGTTTTTCTTGCTTACCACTTTTACTTAGCAACAAATACAATAGCTAACATTCATTAAATAGAATATTTCTTGCTGGATGCATGGAATGAATGAATGAATGCCCCCACAACCACCAATGGCCTCATGCCTATTCTAACAGAGCATTTAGCCTAGAGAAGCAGACAGTTACTAATAAAGATATTCTGACATTTTGGATTTGCTATTTTTCCATTCTGGAAGTTTTGAATTCAACTAAGAGATTCCACTGCAACTGTCTGTACCTCCTTGAACAGTAGCCTTTCTTGTTTTTAATATTTGTCTAGCCTAAAAGTTAACTGCTTTTGGGTAATGTCAGCAAGAAGTCAGAATAGGAGGACTTAGGTCCCCATTACCCACAGAGTTACCCAAAACAAAATATGAACCAAATCCCTTTTATAAGAAATTTAGAAGCCAGTTAAGAGGGTGCAGCACCACAGGGTGAGCACAAAGTGAGCACAAAGACAAGAAGAGTCAAATCGAAGTGGGCAGGAAATTCTTTTGCATTTGCCCACGATACTCCCTTGCCTTCTCTGGCAGTGTGGTGTGATTAGACAAATTTCCAGCTTTCTCCATGGCAGCATAAGAAAGTAGAATAGGCATCTCACATTCTGGCTTTTCAAGGGGCTTCCTAAGGAACTGGTTTCTGTCTCACCTAATTTGGAACACTGAAGGAAATGATGTTATAATTTGGATGCAAGGTTGGGGACCTCACAGAACAAAGGCAAACACTACCACTTATTAGAGCACCAGAAAGACTACAATAAAACAGACAGGTATCAGATATAAAGAATATATTACAGATTCTTTAAAAGAAATGGAAAAACTGCTTTAACTGGAAATTACACACACAGACAAAGAGTGAACACAGTCCCAGAAAAGATTTGAAAGGTCCCAAGAATCTCTAGCTCACCTGATTGGTGAAGGTCTTTCCCTGCACAAAATTCAGACACTAAAGTTTAGGAGAACTGTTTATTTATTCAAATGTCCAAAGATTAATTAATTAAAGATCACAAGGTATACAAAGAAATAAAGATATGGCCCAATCAAAAGAGAAAACGAAATCTCTAGTCATCAGCCATAAAAATATAAAGATTTATGCATTAGCTGCAAAACAATGCAAAAGAACCATTTTAAAGGCACTCAATGAACTAAAAGGGAACACAACAAGTACACAAAGTCAGGAAAACTATTCACGAACGAAATGTGAGTATCAAAATAATGACAGAAACTCTAAGAAAGAACTAAACAAATTCTGGAGGTGAAAAATATAATAATGGAATTGAAAAAAATTACTAACAGAGTTTGAAAGCAGACGTGATTAACCAGATGGAAGAATCAGTGATTTTGAAGACAGGGTATTAAAATAACTTACATAGAGGATAAAAAAGAAAAAGAATAAAGAAAAGTGAAAAGAAACTACAGGACTTATGGGGCAAAGTCAAACAGATCACTATACTCATTATGGGAATCTCAGACAGGAAGTGAGATATAAAGGACCTGAGAGCCCATTTAAAGTAATACTGGATGAAAATTTCTCAAATATGAGGGGAAAAAAGGAGAAACAAGCTCAAGAACTTCAACCAACTTCATAGAGACCCACATTACAATCAAACTGTCAAAAGTCATAGAGAAAGAGAATCCAGAAAGCAGAAAAAGTGATTTCTCATATATAGTCAACCCCCCCTTTAGACTATCATTAGATTCTCAGCAGAAACCTTGCAGGTCAGAAGGGAATGGAAAGATATATTCCAACTGCGAAAACAAAACAAAAAAACTTCTAACCAGGAATACTGTTAGGAAAAGCTGCCTTTAAAAATGCAAGGGAAATTAAAACTTTGCCAGGTAAACAAAAGCTGAGGGAGTTCATTGCTACCATGTTTATTCTACAAAACAAAAAATCAAAAACACAACAACAACAAATGGCTAAGAAAGTCCTTCAAGTTTAAAAGGATGCTAGACAGCAACATGAACATGTACAAAATATATTCTCTGATAAAGTTAAATATATAGACAAACATAGAATCCTATAGCATAGTAATGTTGGTGTGTAAATCACTTGTTAAGTCTAATATGGAATTTTAAAGATAAAAACAAACTACAAAATAATGTTAATCAATACACAATATAAAAGTGTAATTTCTGACATCAATAATATAAAGGGAATAAACATGTAAATAAAGTTTGTGTATGTAATTGAAGTTGTTAGCAGTATTAAAATAACTTGCTATAAGTTTAATATATTTTACATAAGCTCCATGGAAACCATGAAGAAAACCTTTATTGAAGATACACAAATAGAATGAGAAATGAATCAAAGCAAACTACTACCAAAAAAAAAGTCAACAAAACACAAAGAAAACTAGTAAGAGGAACAAAAAAAAAGAGAGACAAAATGGTTATAAGATATAGAGGAAACTTCTATAGCAAAATGGCAAAAGAAAGTCCTTCTCTATCAGTAATTAATCCAAACATAAGTGGATTAAACTACCCAATGAAAAGACATAAGCTGCCTGAATGGATAAAATAACAAGTCCCATTTAGATGCTATTTACAAGAGACTCACTTTAGGTGTAGGGCACATTCTGTCTTAAAATTAAAGAATGGAAATAGATATTCCATGTAAATGGCAACCAAAAGAGAGGAAGTATGGCTATACTTATTTCACACAAAATGGACTTTGGTAAATAACTTGTCACAGAGACAAAAAATGACAATATATAATTATAAAAGGGCCAATTCACCAAGAAGTGATAACAATCATAAGTATATATTCACTTATCATTAGAACTCCCAAATATATGAAGTAAACACTGTCATAACTGAAGGGAGAAATAGCAACACAATAATAGGATAATTAAATACCCCACTTTTAATAATAGATACAACAAACAAACACAAGATGAGTTAAAAACAAAAAGAAAACAGGGGAAGTAAATAATAGTATAGATAAATTAGATCTAACAGGCATATATAAAACATCCCATGTAGTAAGAGAATATACTTTCTCAAGTGCACATGGAATATTCTCCAGGATAGACTACATGTGAGGCTACAAAACAAGTCTTAATATATTTAAGATGATTGAAATCATAAAATTAAGTTCTCCAACAACAAAGTATGAAACTAAAAATAAATAGAGAAGGAGAAGTGGAAAACAAATACATGGAAAATAAAGGCTTAATCAATAGATCAAAAAAAGAAATCACAAAGTATTTTGAGACAGATGAAGAAACAAAAACATAATATATCAAAACATATAGGATTCAGTGAAAGAGGTATTAAAAGTTTATAATGGTAAATGTCTATATAAAAAAGAGGAAAAACCTGAAACAATTTAACTTTATAATTCAATAACCCAGAAAAAGAAGAATAAATTAAATCCAAAATTAGCAGATATAAGACATAAAGATTAGAGCAGAGATCAACAAAATAAAGAGTAGAAAAAACAAAAAGATGAAACTAATAGTTTTTTAATATAAAAAGTTGATTAAGAACAAAACAGAGGAGACTTAAATAACTAAAATCAGAAATGAAAAGAAATATTACAACTGATGCTGCAGAAATAAAAGGGATTATAAGACTGCTATGGAAAATTATATGTAAACAGATTGAATAACCTAGAAGAAATAAATAAATTCCTAGAAACACACAACCTACCAACACTAAATAATGAAAGATCAAACTAAACTTATAGTAAATAAGGAGGAATCATTAATCAAAAGCCTCCCAACAAAGAAAAGCTCAGGACCAGATGGCTTCACAGGAAAATTCTACCCAACATTTAATGAATTAAAACCAACCCTCCTCAAACTTCCAAAAAATTGAAGTGGTAGAAACACTTCTATACTCATTTTATAAGACCAGTATTACCTTGATATTAATGTCAGACAAAGATAGTATAAGGGAAAAAAAACAAACAAAAAACTACAAACCATTATCCCTGACTGGTACTGATATTAAAATTGTCAACAAAATACTAGCAAATCATATTTAACAGCATATTAAAAGGATTACGTGCTAAAACCAAGTGAGATTTACTTCTGGAATTCAGGGATAGTTCAACATACAGAAATCAATCAATATAATATATGACATTAATACAATGAAGTACAAAATTGCATCATTATCTCAATTGTTGCAAAAAAACCCCGACAAAACAGAATGTCTTTTCATGATAAAAAAAAAAAATCACAACCAATGAGAAATAAAAGGAAATTATATCAACATAATAGAATCCATATATAGAATCCAAATATGAGAAGCTGACAGTTGATAGCATACTGAATGATGAAAGAATAAAAGCATTTTCTCTAAGATCAGGAAAAGTAAGGATACCACTCTCACCACTTCTATTTTACTTAGTACTAGAACTACTAGCCACAACAATTTGGAGACTAAGAGAAATAAAATATATTTAAATTGGAAAGGAAAAATTAATATGATCTAGTGTTCATGGATGACAAAATCTTAAGAAAATGTTAAAGATTACACACACACCTCTGTTCTATTAGAACTAAATTTCAAATTCAGTGAAGTTGCAAGATACAAAATCAATACTGAGAAATGAGTTGTGTTTCTGTATACTAACAATAATCTGAAAAAGAAATTTTAAAATAATGCTATTTTATTTATATAAAGTAAAAGAAATATTTTATTCTATAAAAAAAGAATAAAATACTTAGGAATAAATTTAACCAAGAAGATGAAAGACATACACTGAAAAGTGAAAAACATTGCTGAAATAAATTTAGAAAGCAAATAAATGGAAAGACAATTCATGTTCATAGATTTGAAGACTTTGTAATATTAAGATGTCCATACTATTCAAAGCAATCTATGGATTCAGTGCAGGCCTATCAAAATTTCAATGGCTATTTTTTTTAGCAAAAATAGAAAAAAAATAGATTTTAATTAATATGAAATCTAATAGATCCAAATAAATCTTGATAAGAAACAACAAATTTGGAGGTCTCACATTTCCAAATTTTGAAACATATCACAAAGCTATGTAATCAAAATAACTTGGGACTGGCATAAAGACAAATATATAGGCCAATAGAATAGAGAGCCCATAAATAATACATAAACCCTTGTTCATATAGACAAATGACTTTTGACAAGGGTGCCATGATTATGCAATGTGAAAATGATAGTTTCATCAAAAAATGTTATTAGGAAAACTGGATATCCACATGCAAATAAATAAATAAATAAATAAATAATACCTTTACCTTATACCATATTCAAAAATTAACTAAAAATGTATTAAAGACCTAAATGTAAGACCTAAAATAAAACTCCTTTTCCAAAGAAGACATCCAGATGGCTAACAAACACATGAAAAAATGCTCAACATCACTTGTCATTAGGGACATACAAATCAAAACCATGAGACACCACCTCACACCTGTCAGAATGGCTAAAATTAACAACACAAGAACCAACAGGTGTTGGTGAGGTTGCAGAGAAAGCAGAACCATCTTGCACTATTGGTGGAAATGCCAACTGGTGCAACCACTCTGGACAACAGTATGGAAGTTCCTCAAAAAGTTAAAAATAGAACTACCCTATAATTTAGCAATTGCACTACTAGGTATTTACCCAAAGGGTACAAAAATACAGATTCAAAAGTGTACATGCCCCCTGATATTTATAGTAGCGCTATTAACAATAGCCAGGCAACAGAGAGAGCCCAAATATCCATTGACTGATGAATAAAGAGGATGTAGTATATATACACAATGGGTTATTACTCAGCTATCAAAAAGAATGAAATGTTGCCATCTGCAATGACATAGATGGAGCTGGAATTTATTACAGTAAGCAAAATAAATTAGTCAGATAAGACAAATACCACATGATTTCACTCATATATGGAATTTAAGAAACAAAAGAGATGAAGATATGGAAGGAAGGAAAAAAACAGAAAGGGAAACAAACCATGAGAGATTCTTACAGATAGAGAAGTGAGTGTTGATGCAGGGATATGGGTGGGGGATGGGCTAGATGACTGATGGGTGTTAAGGAGGGCATTGGTTATGGTCAGCACTGTATGTTGCATGTAATTGATGTATTTCTGAATTCTACTCCAGAAACCAGTATTACACTGTATGTTAACTAATTAAAATGTAAATAAAATGTAAATAAAAATTTGGAATAAAGAATTAAATGTAAAGATCAATCATAAAAAGATTTTTTAAAAGCCCAAAATTTAAAACTCCTAGAAGACAACATGGAGAAACAGCCTTATGACATTCATCTTGGCAATTATTTCTATGATTTTGTTGTACAGGCAACAAAAGTAAAATAGAGAAATGAGACTACAGGAAACTTTAAAACTTCTATCCATCAAAGGAAACAATAGAGTATAAGGAGAGAAACAATACGAAAAAATATTTGCAAAAAGTGGAATGGTGGTTGGCAGGGCCTAGAAAGAGGGGGAAAGAACTTTTTTCCCAGTGGATATAGAGTTTTTGCAAGGAGTTCCAGAGATCTGTTGCACAACAGTGCAAAGATAGTTAACAGTATTCAACTGAACACTAACAATGGTTAAGGTGGTAAATTTTATGATTTTCCACTACAATTAAAACAGATTAAGAGATAAAAACTACCTGCTTTCAGCTAGAGTAGCCTCATTCTTCCTAGGTCCTCCCACTTAAACTAACATTTCTGGACATACCAAGCATAAGAAGCCTCTGAAAGCTGGAAATAGGTAGAGAGATTAGGGTCGGCAGAACTTGAGAAACAACATGATGTTGAGCTCTGAGGTTCCCTTGCCACACAACTATCTTGAACAGGGTACCGCAGAAGCATCCATCTCAAAACTACCAACAGGCACAGGCAAAATAACCCTCCAGGAAAAGCCTCTTCCTTTTTACCAATACTACTGTAGTCACACAGTCCCTGATCTTGCAGCAGACCAAGCTAAGATTTTATTCCCATCTCTCACTTTTGTACACCATGGAAGCAGGTGGCATGCTCGGATTCTCCCAGCTGGTGGTGCCAGGAGGACCAGGCAGCAGCTGGTCTTCATCCCCTTCCAGGTGGAACCAGGAGATGATGATGGCCCTGACTGGAGAGTGGTCACAGGGATGTGGTCTTTCATTCTCTGCCTCGCTCAAATAGGCAGTATTCCAGGTCCTCCACCAGGTCAGTGGGAGTGGGGTCCAGAATTTTTAACAAATTTTAAAAGAATCAAATGGTTTCAGAAGGTCAACAGTGATGCTATAAAAAGACCCTGAATTCACATCCTCCATAGACACACAAATCTATACCTATTTATACAGGATTTCCTCCTGAAGAACTGAGGGCTGACTGAGCAGCTTCTGCACAAGAGAGAACACACAGAGAAAGGCATGAGAAACAGACTTGGTAGTAAAGGGAATTCCCTCTCCCATAGTGCAAACTGCTGTAGGGTAGGATAGTACTGAGGGTTTGCGAGCAGCTTTATCTGACCCGGGGGGAACAGAAAAAAAGTGTGGTTTAAAAGGGCAACTAGAATATTAAGGAACCAGCCCTAGAACCCTGACAAATGCATGGCTATTGGAGCTCTCTCTGCTCTTCAGGGGGGCTGGCCAGCAGCATTGTTTACATTTTCCCTCCACCTTGATAGTTTACATAAGAACAGAATCCAGGTGCCTTAGCTGGCCTGCCACCTCAGTGAGCACCAAGCCTTTAGCCGGTATTAGCCTTGGTTGTGCACGCACATGCGCGCACACACACACAGACACACACACACAGACACACACACAGTCACACACACACACACATACACACACCTGCAGTTTAAAAGAGCAACTGTGCAGTCCCAGAGCTCTGCAAAATGGCAGGGGAACTGCTGAAATACTCTCCAGTCACAGGGGCTGACAGACACCATGATTTATGTCCCCCAGTCCACTTGAAAGCACAGGTGGGAAAACAAGGTATCCCTAGCTTCGCTGTTGCCTCAGTGAGGCCCAGGCCCCTAGTCCACTCCAACCCCAGCTGTCCCAGCGCAGCACACACCAGGACAACCCTGGCCAACACCCACTATAGCTACGGTCATCCTGACAAGGTAACAAAGTGCAAGGCATACCAGACCTGTCTAGGCACACACCACTTCAGCTCCAGATGAGCTCCAGATCCAGCTCCTTGCCAGGGCACCTTGATGCAGAGTGTCCCAGGACCTACTTAGGCTCCAGACAACTAGCCAGAGTCCCAACTTCATGGTGTGCCCAGGGACCAGTGGCCCATGCCCACATCACCTTCAGTCACCCTGCCATCGTAGCCCTGTGCAAAGTTCCTTGAGAATCCCTGGCCTGCACTGCCTTGGCTCCAGCTACCCTACCAGAGCACAGCCCTGCCCTAGGATACTCTGACTTACACTGACTTCAGCTGTCCTGTATCCTCTATCCAGAGAACACCAAACCCCCTGGCTTACACCCACATTAGTTTTAGCCGTCCTACCAGGGAGTCCTCTGCATGAAGAGCCCTGGGACTGCCTATGCCCATGCTTCTGTCAGCTTTGGCCATCCCACTAGTGCAGCCCCAGCACAGAATGCTTCAGGACCCCCAACTCATGACAGTCACAACTCCAGCTATTCCACCAAAGTCACCAAGCACACATAGTCTACACAGGGGATGATCATAAACAAGACCACTCCTTCAAATTTAGGAGAAGTAGCTGTCCTGTCCAATTCATAGAAACAAATATATAAAGTTAACCAAAATGAGTAGACAGAAGAATATGCTTCAAACAAAATGACAAGATCAAATTTCTCAAAAATAATAAAATGAAGATATGCAATCTATCTGGTAAAGTGTTTAAAGCAATGGTCATATCAGACTAGAGAGAAAATGGATGACTCAGTGAGAACTTCAACAAAGAGACAGAAAACATAAAAAAGAACCACTCTTAGTTGAAGAATATAGTAACTGAAATGAAAAATACAACAGAGGGAATCAATAGTAGAATAGAGAATGCAAAAGAATGAATCAGTGATCTAGAAGACAAGGTAATGAAAAGTACCTAAGATGAACAGCAAAAAGAAAAATGAAAATGAGGATCTCTTGGACAACATTAAATAAACAAATATTCACATTATAACAGTCCCAGAAGGAGAAGAAAGAGAAGGGGAAGAAAACTTAATATGAATAAATAATAGCTGGAAAAAAAATCCCTAACCTGGAGAAGGAAATAGGTATCCAGGTTCAGGAATCACAGCAAGTGCCAAGCAAGATGAACTCAAAGAGGTCCACACCAAGACACATAACAATTAAAATGTAAAAGATTGAAGATAATTTAAAAAGCAACAAGGAAGAAGCAATTAGTTACATACAACAGAAACTCCATCAGACTAACTGCTGATTTCTGAGCAGAAACTTTGCAGACCAGAGGCAGTAGCATGATATATTCAGAGTGCTGAGGGGGGATAAATGCCTACAACCAAAAATACTCTACCTAGCAGGGTTATCATTCAGATTTGAAAGAGAGATAAAGAGTTTCTCAAAGAAACTAAAGATACAAGCGTTATCCTAAAATGGCCCTTAATGAAATGTTAAAAGGGACTTAAGTGGAAAAAGAAGGCATAATTAGAAATTTAAAAATTATGAAAGGAAACAAAATTCATGAGTAAAAGCATATGTACAGTAAATGAGATAGAGCAATCACTTAAAAAGTTAATATGGTTGTAAGACAAATGTAATAAAATAGGTTATATCTAAAAATTAGTTAAGAGGGCTCACGAAATTTAAAAAATAGTTAAATATGATAACATATACATAAAACATGGAGGGGTGTAAAAACAAAAAATTTTTAGAATGAGTTTTAACTTAAGTGACCATCAACTAAATATAGACTGTTATACACTTAGAGTGTTACATATAAACCTCATGGTAACCACAAATCAAAAACCTGTAATAGATACAGAAAAAAAAGAAAGTCAAGCATTACACTAAAGAAAATCATTAATCACAAGGGAAGAGAGCAAAAGAAGAAGAAGAAAGGGAGAAAAAGAACTACAAAAGTAACAACAAAAATTAATAAAATGACAATAAGTGCATACCTTTTAATAATCACTTTAAATGTAAATGGACTAAATGCACCAATCAAAAGACATAGGGTAGTGGAATGGGGGGAAAAAAAAAGAAAAAACAAGATCCACTTATATGCTACCTATTAGAGACTACTTTAGACCTGAAGGCCCATATAGACTGAAAGCAAAATGATGGAAAAAGATATTCCATGCAAATGGAAGCAAAAAATTGCTAGAGTAGCAATACAGACAAAATAGACTTTCAAACAAAAATTGTAGCAAGAGACAAAGAAGCACACTACATAATGATAAAGGAATCAGTCCAATAAAAAAAATATACCAATTGTAAATATCTGTGCATGCAATGAAGAAGCATGTAATACATACAGCAAATATGAAGAGACATAAAGGGAGATATTGACAGTAATACAATAATAGGAGACTTTAATATTCCACCTATATCAATGGATAGATCACCCAGGCAGACAATCAATAAGGAAAAGCTATCTGAATGACACATTAGACTAGATGGAATAAACATATGTACAGAACATTCATAACAAAATACACAGTCTTTCCAACTGCATGTGAATGCTTGTAAAACATTCTGCAGGATATACAACACGTGAGGCCACAAACTTATGAAACTTACAAAGACTCATATCAAGCACCTTTTCCAACCACAATGATATGAAACTAGAAATCAATCAGAAGAAAACAATACAGAAGAAACATAAATATGTGGAGCTTAAATGACCACAGAACAACAAATGTGTCAATAAAGAAATCAGGAAGAAATAGAAAATCTGAACAGACCAATTACTAGAAATGAAATTTAAACTGTAAAAAAAAAAAAAAAGACAAAAAACCAAAACCTTCCCAGCAAACAAAAGTCCAGAACCCAATGGATTCACTGGTAAATTCTACCACATATTTAAAGAAAAGTTATACCTATTTCCTTCAAACTATTTCAAAACATAGAGGAGGAAAGAAAGCATCCAAATACATTCTACAAAGCCAACATTACCCTAGTCCCAAAACCAGACAAAGAAAATGCAAAAAAAAAAAAGAAAACTGCAGACCAATATTCTTGATGAATATAGATGTAAAAATCCTCAACAAAATATTAGCAAACCTCATTCAATAATACATTAAAAGGATAAAGTGGGATCTATTTTGGGGGATGCAAGGATTGTTCAAGATCTGCAAATCAATCATGTGATACCTCAGTTTAATAAAACAAGGGATAAAATTCTATAATCATCTCAACATATACAGCCAGAAAATTTGACACACTTCAACATCCACTTATGATAAAAACTCTCAACTAAACTTAGAGGGGAAAATACCTCAGCATAATAGAGGCCATATATGAAGAACAGGTAACATCATACTCATTGGTGAAAAACAGACAGCTCTAAGATCAGGAGCAAGACAAAGATGTTCACTTTCTTTTCTTTTCTTTTAACTTTTTTAACATTTATTTATTTTTGAGAGACAGGGCATCAACAGAGGAGGGGCAGAAAGAGAGGGAGATAGAGAATCTGAAGCAGGCTCCAGGCTCTGAGCTGTTTGTCAGCACAGAGCCTGACATGGGGCTCAAACTCACAAACCATGAGATCATGATTTGAGCTGAAGTCAGATGCTCAACCAACTAGCCACCCAGGTACCCCACGATGTCCATTTTCAACACTTTTAATCAATAAAGTATTGAAGTCCTAGCCACAGAAACAAGAAAAAACTAAAATAAAAAAGAGGAGAGAGAGAGAGGGAGTGAAAGGCATCCATGTTGGTGAAGAAAAAGTAAAACTGTCACTATCTTACATGAAACTATATATATAGAAAACCCTCAAGAGTCCACCAAAAAAACCCCTATTAGAATAAATGAATGCAATAAAATTGCAGAATACACAATTAGTACACAGAAATCTAATGCATTTTCATGCACTAGAAACAAAGTAGCAGAAAAAGAGGTTAAGAAAACAATATCCAGGGGTTCCTGGCTCAGTCAGTTGAGCATTGAACTTTTCATTTCAGTTCAGGTCATGATTCCAGGGTTATGGGATTACACCCTGCATTGGGCTCCTTGTTGAGCATGGAGCCTACTTAGTATTCTATTTCTCTGCCCCACTCCCCCTCTAGCATTCTCTCTCAAAGGAAAAAAAATCCATTTACTATTCTACCTAAAAGAATAAAACATCAAGGAATAAACTTAACCAAGAAAGTAAAAGACCTGTACTCTGAAAATTATAAAACATTAAGGAAAGAAATTAAAGACAACACAAACAAATGGAAATATATACCTTGCTCATGAATTCCAAGAACTGATATTGCTAAAGTGCTTATACTACCCAAAGCAATCTACAGATTCAATACAATCCCTAATGAAAATACCAATAGCATTTTCATAGAACTAGAATAAATAATCCTAACATTTGTATGAAACCACAAAAAGACTCTGGATAGCCAAAACAATCTTGAGAAAGAACAAAGTTAGAAATATCACAGTCCAAGATTTCAAGGTATACTACAAAGCAATATAACCCAAATAGTATGGTACTAACACAATAATAGACACATGAATCAGTGGGATGAAATGGCTCAGATAAACTCATACCTATATGGTCAATTAATTTACAACAAAGGAGGCAAAAAATACACAATGGGAAAAAGACGGTGTTTTCAATAAATGGTGCTGGGACGCCTCAACAGTTACATGCAGAAGAATAAAACTGGGCCACTTTCTTACACCATACACAAAATCAAGCTCAAAATAGATAAAAGATTTAAATGTGAGACATGAAAACTATGAAACTCCTAGAAGAAAACATAGGCAGTAATCTCTTTGGCATTAGCCTTAGCAATATTTTCTAGATTTGTCTATTTGGGCAAGGGAAACAGAAGAAAAAGAAACTACTGAACCTACATCAAAAAAGTGCTTTTGCACAATGAAGGAAACATTCACAAAACAAAAAGGCAGCCTACTGAATGGGAGAAAATATTTGCAAATAATATGTCCAATAAAAGCTTACTGGCCAAAATATATAAAGAACTTAAACAAGTCAACACTAAAATCAAATTAAAAAATTGGCAAAGAAACTGAATAGGCATTTTTCCAAAGAAGATGTACAGATGAGCAACAAACACATGAAAAGATGTTCAACATCACTAATATTCAGAGAAATGCTAATCAATGCCACAATAAGATGCCACTTTATAGTTGTCATATGACAATAGGTGGCTAGGATAAAAAAGACAAGTAAATAACAAGTCTTGCCAGGTTATAGAAAATAGGAAACCCTGGTGAACTTTGGTGGGAATGTAAATTTATGTAGCTACTATAGAAAATGGTACAGAGTTTGCTCAAAAGAGAGACAAAAACCATATGATTTTACTTACATATAGAATCTAAAAAACAAAACAATGTGGATATTGATCCATAAACCCAGAGAACAAACTGATAGCTGTCACAGAGAAGGGGCGTGGGGAAATGATGGGCAAAATGATTGAAGGAGGTACAGGCTTCTGGTTATGGAATAAGTCAGTCACTGAGATGAAAGGTACATCCTAGGGAATATAGTCAATGGTATGGTAATAGGAGTTGTATGGTGACAGATGATAGTTACACTTGTGGTGAGCATAACATAATGGATAGAGTTGTTGAATCACTATGTTTCATACCTGAAACTCATGTAACATTGTATTCAATTATATTTCCATAATAAAAAAGAACCAAGTGTGTATTATAGGCCTGAAACTTGTAATCACCTAAATAAAAATTCATTAGATGAAAATGATAAAGGATAGGGGCGCATGGGTGGCTCCGTTGGTTGAGCTTCCGACTTCGGCTCAGGTCATGATCTCATGGTTCATGAGTTTGAGCCCCGTGTTGGGCTCTGTGCTGGCAGCTCAGACCCTGGAGCCTGCTTTGGATTCTGTGTCTCCCACTCTCTCTGCCCCTCCCCTGCTCTCCTTCTGTCTCTGTCTCTCAAAAATAAATAAATATTAGAAAGGGGCACCTGGGTGGCTTAGTCGGTTAAGCGTCCGACTTTCGCTTAGGTCATGATCTCGCGGTTCGTGGGTTAGGGCTTGCGACGGGCTCTGTGCTGACTGCCAGCTCAGAGCCTGGAGCCTGTTTCAGCCTGTGACTCCCTCTCTCTCTGACCCTCCCCTGCTCATGCTGTCTCTCTCTGTCTCCTAGAAATAAATAAAACATTTAAAAAATAAAAATAAATTTTAAAAAAAGGAAAATGATAAGGGATAGAATCAAATTAAGAATAGGTCATAGAACTTATCAACTTTTGAACAAAAGATGCTAAGGAATAAATGAGTAGAATCTCAAGAATCTAGGAGATAAAGTCATTAATTTTTCCTATCATTGAATGTCCTAGAAGGAGAGGAGAGTGTGTATAAATGCTTTCCAAGAAATGTCTGTGAACTTCTGGCACAGGATGTATACCTACAGGTTCAAGATGTTATGTGAGACCCAAACAGGATAAACCAAAGAAATCCATGGCAGCATATTTCTTAACTTATGAAACTCAGTGACAAAAACTGTTGAAAGTAGCCAAAGAAAAACAACACATTACTTGTAGAGGAACATCGATTCTCATCAGAAACTATGGAGACCACAAAGAAGTGGCATACCACATTTCAAATACTGAAAGAAAGAATTGTTAATTATAAACTCTATATTTGGTGAAAATATACCTCTGGAACAAAGGCTTTTAAAAATATCTTTCGGCAGGGCACCTGGGTGGCTCAGTCAGTTAAGTGTCAGATTTCAGCTCAGGTCACAATCTCATGGTTCATGGGTTGGAGCCCCCTTTCTGACTCTGTGCTGACATTTCAGAACCTGGAGCCTGTTTTTGATTCTGTGTGTGTGTCTCTCTCTCTCTGCTCCTCCCCCATTCATGCTCTCTGTCTCAAAAATAAAGTATAAAAAACGTATAAAATAATAATAATTAAAAAGATATCTTTGGGTAAAGTCAAACTAAGCAAATTTATTGCCAGCACACTGACCCTTAACAAATGGCTAAAGGAGGTTCTTAAACAAAAAGGAATTTTTAAAAGGCTTGGACCTTCACAAAGAAGAGAAGGCCCTCAGAATGGGTAAATATAGGGGCATAAATAATGGACTATCTTACTTATCATGAGTTTCTTAAATCATGTTTGATAGTTGAAGCAAAATTGTAAAGGGACTTGAATGAAAACGTTTTTACACTTTACTCAAATTGGAACTATTATAAATTGCATATGTAATTGCAATATGTAGAACTAGCAAGAAAATTATATAAAATGACATATTTAAAAAATGGATAATTTGGAGCACCTGGGTAGCTCAGTTGGTTAAGTATCAGACTTCAGCTCAAGTCATGATTGCATGATTTCACTTTGTGAGTACCAGCACTGCATAAGGCTCTGGGCTGACAGCTGAGAGCCTAAAGCCTGCTTGGATTCTCTCTCCCTCTCTCTGCCTTTCCCCCACTCATGATCTCTCTCTTTCTCTCAAAAGTAAACATTAAAAATGTTTAAAAATAAAAAATAATTTGAACAGAATAATCTAATAATAGGATCTAATGGACATATATAGAACAATCCAACCATCAATAGCACAGAGAGAGAGTGTGTGTGTATGGTGGTTAGGGACTATTAAAATTATATTCTGAGTCATAAAGGAGTTCTCAACAAATTTTAATTGAAATTATATAGAGTGTGTTCTCTGATCACAAGAGCATTAAGCTAGAAATCTAGTTCTACGTATGGACATGGACACTGCGCAAGTGCATTCCCACTTTCACAGAATGGGAGAAGGAGTCTTCTCCTGGGAATGTGTAAGCTATAGTTACATGATTCCAAGTCAGGGAAGGATGAAAAGGAAGCCATCATTTATTCAAATCCTACTGTAACAGGCACAATACTCTATGACTTCCATGTAGCATCTCACTTCCCTCTCACCACAGGCAGCTAAATACTAATTTACCTTATTTTATGATTTCAGGAGACTTCCTAAGTTCCCTGGTTAATAGGAAAATTTTATTATTATTTGCAAAGGAAAGAAACTAAGGTAGGTAGCCAACAAATAACCCCAAAGTAGAAGAAACCCTTTTAAAGAGAAAGTTTTCAAGGACCTTTAAAAATATGTCCTAAAGTTTCCACTACCTCCAGCTTGAGAAATGCTGACTTGAACAGAAAATGTCCAATTCTATTTAAAGTATCTTTCAATTGCAAATCATGACTCCAAAGAAAGATATTTCTAATTGGTAAGATATTTCTAAAACATAGGATACTCGCAATATTAAAATCAATGTATATTTTGGGGTGCCAGGGTAGCTCAGTCTATCGGTTAAACGTCTGACTCTTGGTTTTGGTTCAGGTCATGATCTCCTGAGTATGAGCACAGTATCAGGCTCTGTGCTGATGGCATCCAGTCTGCTTGAGACCCTCTCTCTCTCTCAAAATAAACTTAAGAAAAATCAATGTATATTTTAAAGAAAATCTTAAATATTCTCTTAGATCTTTAAACTTTCAAGTCCTTTCCAGGACGTGCTTCTACATATATTTCACCTTAAGAATTTACTCAAACATACTACATTGTTTTTTGAATGATTGTCTTAGAGAAGCTGAGAATCTACTCCTAAAAAGGCTGCATGGAAAAAAGGGGAGAGCACTTTAAGGCAACAAAAACAACTGTATTTCCCCTTTTGGTAGAACTGATGTTGATACCCACTCCTGGGCTTTATGCAGGTGATTTTGAAGTGTTTTGATTACTTTCAGGTTATGAGGGAGAGCTGCCAAAAATTCTAGAACTCCTACTTATTTTTCTAATTAGGTCCTAATTGGGAATGCAGTTATGCTGCTCCTTAACATGCAGGAGAAAGTCTGTTGCAGATGTAAATGTCCATGTTCACCATTCAAAACCTTTCTGGCCTGAAAGGGTGATAAACTCTTTAGTGCTTTCCCTGAAGAGGGTGATTGGTTTCCTGTTGGCAGTCTTTTGTGCTGTTGATAAATCCTACGTTTTTCTTTTATGTACAGAAGTCAGAGGAGGAGGAATTTGCTTCTGGTTCAATCAGTATTTCTTCTGGAAGGTAGAAGGGGGCCCTGGAGAGCTGTTAATCCAGTCTGCTGGGGTAGCTTATGGCACAAGTGAAGAAGCAGGCTACTAAAACAATAGCCATGAGTGGTGGGACTCGATGATATATAGACTTCACCTGTTCTGAAACCAAAGCCTATAATAAAGTTTACAGTTTATAAAACAGAGTCTTAAAATATTTATGTGGCTCTGTAGGTGAATTGGATCTGTTTTTTAACCCTGTATGCAATAGCACTGTACAAAATGCACTGACCTTTATAAAGGAAAATTTTGAACTTCTCCTAAGTTGTTCAATGAATCTGATGTTCTATTTGAATGGGGATGTCGAATTTGGGGGAGAGTTGAGGGGGAGTAGGGAAATGGAAAGAAAGGGGTTGTTTCTATTAATAGAGAGCAATGGGCATTTTGCATTTTCTTAAAATGTTGAAAATTCTTTAAAGTACCACCATGTAACAGAATATCTATCATTGCAAAAAGTTCCAGATGTATTGTTCAATATGGTAGCCACTAGCCACATATGGCTACTGAGCACTTGAAACAGGACTACTTTAATGAAAACATTGAATTTTGGTTTTTAATTTTCAATTAAATTTCAACTAATTTAAATTTTTAAAAAATTTTTAATGTTTTATTTATTTCTGAGAGAGACAGAGACAGAGTGAACAGGGGAGGGTCAGAGATAGAGGGAGACACAGAATCTGAAGCAGGCTCCAGGCTCTGAGCTGGCTGTCAGCACAGAGCCCGATGCGGGGCTCGAACCCATGAACTGTGAGATCATGACCTGAGCTGAAGTCGGACGCTTAACCAACTGAGCCACCCAGGCGCCCCTCAACTAATTTAAATTTAAGAAGCCACATGTGGTCAGTGCAGACCATATTCAAAAGTAGGTCCCAGCATTAATTTTAATGCCTGAGTTTATAGAATTTTTTTAATAAATGTGTTGAAAACTATACACCCCTTCTATCTAGAAGAATGCTCAATGCAAACACACTTTCCAAGTGTTCACAAGATACTCTGAATCACATCTATGGATCCATAGAGGTTTGTGAACCCTGAGAATGTACATTCTGGAATGAGATATATTAGGACTGAATTATAGTCACAAAAAGTTGTATGACTCAAATTAGGTAAGATTCATAAAATGTGTTCTTTCACCTGCAGAATGAGCCTAGTAATAATACCTACTTCATAGACTAATAAAGATTAAATTAAAGCCTTTATTATCATGCTTAGGTTAATGTTTGAGTCTTTCAAACAATTATAGATTATAATTGTTAATAATTAGTTAATAATTATATATAATATATATATAATAATTATATATAATAATAATATAGTTACAACAAGTTTATGTTATAACTGGGTGAGTACTGGTCTGTATCAGTCTGAGTTTGTTCAGGAGAATGGAACCTCTTAAAAGTATTAAGGGAACAGGGTATACATGACCAGAATTAGATCTTACACAAATGCAGGAGGAAACAAAGAAGGGAAGATATAGAAGGGGGAAATGGAAAGATCCAAAAAATAATCATCAACCATGTTGGCCTGAAACAGCAGAGCATATGAACAAGTTAGAACTTGCAGGAAAATGCTAAAAGTACTTCTGGATATCTAAATAGGATCATAAAGGGAGTATTTGTAGGAAGGCCTTTAGTATCTGTCCCTTTTGAGGAAGCTAGTGCCTATGTATAACCAGTGTCTCCCTAGGCTTGCAGACAAGTGCCTGGTGGTGGGCTTGGAGTCACTGTTGGTTAATGGGAACAGCAGTTAGAAAGGTAGATCAACTCAGACTGGGAGGAGAGCAAAACAAACCCGAGTTTACTTCTGGTTCATGGTCCCAATATCCAACTTCTGAGTTCCCTCTCAGAATAGTGGCTTTGGCATCATTTCTGCCTTCTGATGTTGTACTAGTTCCTTTCTTGACCAGGTCTATTCTGGCAAATATCCCAGGAAGAGCATTCTGGGAAATACAGCTTCCAGTCTTAGCCAAGTTGATAAAAATTATTCAAGCACACAGTCTAGTCTCCTTATTTTATAATTTCGATTTTCTTATTTATAATTGCTAAGCAACTATAAATGTTTTTAAAAAATTTATAAAGCTTACTTTGGGAGAGAGAATAAATGTGTGCATGCACATAAGCAGAAGAGGGGTTGTAAGCATCTTTCTGCAAATGACACATGTGGGAGTAGTCATGTCCCATAATCAAAAAATCTTGGNCCAGGCTCTGAGCTGGCTGTCAGCACAGAGCCCGATGCGGGGCTCGAACCCATGAACTGTGAGATCATGACCTGAGCTGAAGTCGGACGCTTAACCAACTGAGCCACCCAGGCGCCCCTCAACTAATTTAAATTTAAGAAGCCACATGTGGTCAGTGCAGACCATATTCAAAAGTAGGTCCCAGCATTAATTTTAATGCCTGAGTTTATAGAATTTTTTTAATAAATGTGTTGAAAACTATACACCCCTTCTATCTAGAAGAATGCTCAATGCAAACACACTTTCCAAGTGTTCACAAGATACTCTGAATCACATCTATGGATCCATAGAGGTTTGTGAACCCTGAGAATGTACATTCTGGAATGAGATATATTAGGACTGAATTATAGTCACAAAAAGTTGTATGACTCAAATTAGGTAAGATTCATAAAATGTGTTCTTTCACCTGCAGAATGAGCCTAGTAATAATACCTACTTCATAGACTAATAAAGATTAAATTAAAGCCTTTATTATCATGCTTAGGTTAATGTTTGAGTCTTTCAAACAATTATAGATTATAATTGTTAATAATTAGTTAATAATTATATATAATATATATATAATAATTATATATAATAATAATATAGTTACAACAAGTTTATGTTATAACTGGGTGAGTACTGGTCTGTATCAGTCTGAGTTTGTTCAGGAGAATGGAACCTCTTAAAAGTATTAAGGGAACAGGGTATACATGACCAGAATTAGATCTTACACAAATGCAGGAGGAAACAAAGAAGGGAAGATATAGAAGGGGGAAATGGAAAGATCCAAAAAATAATCATCAACCATGTTGGCCTGAAACAGCAGAGCATATGAACAAGTTAGAACTTGCAGGAAAATGCTAAAAGTACTTCTGGATATCTAAATAGGATCATAAAGGGAGTATTTGTAGGAAGGCCTTTAGTATCTGTCCCTTTTGAGGAAGCTAGTGCCTATGTATAACCAGTGTCTCCCTAGGCTTGCAGACAAGTGCCTGGTGGTGGGCTTGGAGTCACTGTTGGTTAATGGGAACAGCAGTTAGAAAGGTAGATCAACTCAGACTGGGAGGAGAGCAAAACAAACCCGAGTTTACTTCTGGTTCATGGTCCCAATATCCAACTTCTGAGTTCCCTCTCAGAATAGTGGCTTTGGCATCATTTCTGCCTTCTGATGTTGTACTAGTTCCTTTCTTGACCAGGTCTATTCTGGCAAATATCCCAGGAAGAGCATTCTGGGAAATACAGCTTCCAGTCTTAGCCAAGTTGATAAAAATTATTCAAGCACACAGTCTAGTCTCCTTATTTTATAATTTCGATTTTCTTATTTATAATTGCTAAGCAACTATAAATGTTTTTAAAAAATTTATAAAGCTTACTTTGGGAGAGAGAATAAATGTGTGCATGCACATAAGCAGAAGAGGGGTGGGGGGAGTGGAAAGAGAGGGGGGGGGGGGGGGGAGAGAGAGAGAGAGAGAGAGAGAGAGAGAGAATCCCAAGCAGGCTTCCATGCTGTCAGTGTGGAGCCTGGCATGATGACATGGGGCTTGAACCCAAGAACCGTGAGATTGTGACCTGAACCAAAATTCCAGAGTCAGACATTCAATGGACTGAGCCACCCAGGCGCTCCCAGATATGTCAGTTTAAAAATAATTTATAGGGGCGCCTGGGTGGCTCAGTCCATTGAGCGTCTGACTTCGGCTCAGGTAATGATCACACAACTGTGCCGACAGCTCTGAGACTGCTTCAGATTCTGTCTCCCTCTCTCTATGACTCTCCCCCTCTCACAAGGTCTCTTAAAAATGAATAAACATTTAAAAAAATTTAATTAATTACAAAATTTTAAATTGACATATCTGATCCATCCTAATTTTGTAAATGATTTTCAGAAGGCTGTGTGACTGGCTCAAGAATGTTTAATAGGGGGTCACGATTAGAACACAGGTTGCCTGGTCTTCAGAACAGGGAGGACTCTTTTCTACCTGCATACAGGCTAGCAACACGCCCTGGAGCAATTCAATTGCTCCTACTTTTATGCTGATGAGAGAAGCCAAAGAGCAAAACAACATCTAAGGTCACTTTACATTTCTATTCAAAGACAGTGACTCCGGTAGAACAAGCCAAAAGATCACACAAAAAGCTCAAGGCCATATTACTCATTCTGCTTTTTATGTCTCTTTTTTTGTCTCATTAGCCTTTGGCTAAAATTCAGGTATCTTTATAAAATAAAACATGAGTATTACCTTCCTAGCAAAAAGAACTGAAGGAATGTAATCTGTTCACAGTTACCCATTGTGTCAGTTGAGAAGATAAATTGATCTCCATTCTTTTGTGACAAACTTGAAGAAATAATGGTGTGTAAGCAAATGAAATGCAAGGGAATTATTTATGTAATGGAGACATTTGTTCTCATAAATTGTCAAATTATAAATAGCTGCCGACCTGTTGGATTTTCCGAAGGCTGTGCTCTTTGCTTTTATCAACTTTATATATGATTTATGAAGGCAGATGCATCAGACTGAAAAACAATAAGAAAATGTGACTTGCCTAAAAACAGAATTCAGAGAGAAGTTGGTGAGCTTTAAAATATACTGAATCAGAACACAGAATTTCATTGGAGTGATGACATAAAGTTTACCTATTTTCACCAAAAAAAGAATTTTCATGTAAAACACCTCCTGCTAAAAAATTAATCACAAAAACTTTCTCAAGTTGGTATTACAAAGCCCATTTTGCATAAGAAATAATTGAGACTCAAGGAAATCTAGCAACTTGTTCACATTGTTATCCAAGGTGAAGATGAATGATGGTTTGCTTTGGTCCCAGGCTATAAATCTTTTTAGTCTTAAGTTAGTCTAAAAATATATCTAGCCTTAAATTAGGCTATTGCTTAGGAAATTCAAGTCCTGCCTTAATCATGTACAACAGAGGTCCATGTTTCATTTCTATATAAAATTTAAGGAGAGTGTATTAAAAGGAACTCAAATAAATTACAATGAAATTGGCTGAAGAAAAATCTGGTCAATAACCACATACTTCCAGAATACACACCATGGCACAAAGTACCATGACCACTCTTTATTAGGTACATGATTCAGTTAAGTTTTTCTATGACTGAGTTTCTCTATTAATATTTTCTATACTTCTGTGAAATAAAAATTACATAGATAATGTGTAACATATAATGTATAGCGTACATACACTCACAGCCACACCCACCCACCCACACACAGTGTGTCCATGGTTCCTGGCACTGAGCTCCTAAAACCCGTGTACTTTCCTAACATCTTTTGTTCTAATATTTGGCCTTTGACCCTGGTTTCTTATACAGAATTCCTCAATCCCTTCAAATTTCCTAGGTAATAGTAGGGTCTTTTGTTCTCATGAGGTGACTCAGAGAGCACCTGGATACAGAGCTGGCACGAGAAAAACCAAGCCATGATTAGAAGCTTGGAACGTTCACCTCCAACCCTATTCTTAAGAGAGAAGTGCTAGAAATGGAGATAATGATCAATCATGCCTACATCAGCCTTCTTAAGAATTCCAAAAGTTACAGGGTTCAGGGAACCTCTGGGTTGCTGAGTACATGAAGGTGCTGGAAAGGGATGTTCCTGGAAAAGGCATGAAAGCTCCATGCCCATTCCCACATACTTTGCCCTGTGCATCTTTTCTATTCATCTAATGATGTTGTCATATCCTTTTACAATCAACCTGTAAGAAGAAAGCCATTTTCCTGATTTTGTGAGCTGCTCTAGCAAATTAATCAAACCTAAGGAGGGATTTGTGGGAAACTGCAATTTATAGCTAATTGATCAAAAGAACAGGTGACAACTTGACTTGTAATTGGCATCTTGGGGTGGGGAGGCAGTCTTGTAGGAACTGAGACATTAACCTGTGGGATCTGAGCCTATCTCCAGGTATATGGTGTCAGAATTGAGTTAAATTTCAGGACACCTAGTTGGTGTAACAGAACTGCCTGGTATGGAAAAAAATCCCCATGCATCCGTTCTAGTGTTGTGAACGTGTAGTTGTTTAAGCATAAAAGAGAAACACAGGAGTAATGCATGTTTTCCATGCAATATCCATGCAGACAACCAACATAAGAAGGAACTATATTATCACATTATTTCTTTAGCTCCAACTGTACCTTGAACAGATACTCAATAAACATTTGTGAGGTTATTTTTTTGTTTTTTTTTATTTTTTTAAAAACACACCTCTTGGGCACCTGGGTGGTTAAGCGGCCGACTTCAGCTCAGGTCGTGATCTCATGGTTTGTGGGTTCGAGCCCCGTGTCAGGCTCTGTGCTGACAGCTAGCTCAGAGCCTGGAGCCTGTCTTCAGAGTCTGTATCTCCCTCTCTCTCTGACCGTCCCCTGCTCACGCTGTCACTCTCTCTCTTTCTTTCTCAAAAAAATAAAAACACACCTCTTTTGATCTTTAGACTCCTTTCTAACACTGTCAACACCCACCCTTGAATCAGTTCTAGACACAGAATGTGGAATGTCCCAGCTCAAATTATCACTCATCAATCCTTTTGCAAACCATTATCTTCCAGTAGTCTCCAACTTTGTTAATCTACCCTCAATACCCCAAACTTGCAAACTGGAACATAGTATAATGTATCAAACTCCATTGATAAACACCCTGCATTAACTTTATCTTTGCATGAGTTAGGTAATTTTGCCTCTCAGTGACTTAGTTCCGTCGCATGTAAAGTGAAAATATAATGGTACCTACCTTTGAGGATTCTAGTGTAGATTAAATGTAGACAAATATACAGTATTTAAAATTTAATAAGTCTATACCTTTGATTCCTTTCCTTTTAGGTCTTACATTTCATTTATAACCAGATCATTTTATTTCTTCTTGTGAAAATTTCTTGTCTCATCATTTCCTCTGTGTTTTTTCAAGCCATTATAACCTCTTACTGATTTCACCTGCCTCCAGTATCTACAGACCATCTCAACCTTCTAGCTCCACTCCTCCTCTTTGACTTATCTATTCTCTATTCTGTTCTCTTACCAATTCATATGTATATAATCAAGCCACTCACTTAAGAAAAAATTTGCTATCTCTTCAGTACTCAAGAAGACATACAAAACTTTTAATATCTGATAGAATGTACTTTTATCAACTATCCCCTGTTTTATCTGGGCTGAGAATCAGAACCATCTACACCAGAACATCTTATGGTCTACATTAACATGACTTTATTATTCCATTTATCGTTAATATAACCTTATAATTTCAGGCCACTTTTGCCAAGCAAAATGAAAGTTGCAAATGACTATCATTCATTCTAGGAACTATCTGAAAACAAAAATGCTGTTTATTTCACCTCAGTATCCCAAATAACCAATCTAATGACTGACCCACTGCAGCAATGCATTTATTCTTTGCTAAGAAAGTTAATGAATATACATAGTAAACATGAGCCTTCTTGATATTAGGTTTTCATAAATTAAGTTATAGTTTTAAGATATCAAATAACTCAAGTCAATAATTCACAGCAAGGTAGTGATGAATGAACATGTTTATTCCTAAGTTAAATATATAATTTTCTATAACTGGAAAGAATAAGATTTAAAGCCAGAAGATCCAAGGGGATCCTGGGTCCTTCAGTTGCTTAAGTGTCAGACTTCAGCTCAGGTCATGATCTTACTGTTCTTGGGTTCAAGTCCTGCATCAGGCTGTGTGTCGACAGCTCTGAATCTGGAGCCTGCTTCAGATTCTGTGTCTCCCTCTCTCTCTGCCCATCCTCCACTCATGATCTGTCTGTCCCAAAATAAGTGAACATTAAAAAAATTTAAGCAGAGGACCCATATTCATAACTACATATACTGTTTTTTTAAAATAGTAGTTTGCTGTACTTTTTTTTTTTTTTTTAATATTTATTAGTGGTGGAAGAAGGGTACAGAGAGGGAGAGAGAGAATCCCAAGCAGGCTCCACCCTGTCAGCACAGATTCATGGGATCATGACCTGAGCTGAAATCACAGGTCAGATGCTTAACTGACTGAGCCACCCAGGTGCCCCATCTACCATTTTCTAAATGCAGTTTCTAACATTCTTATTAATCTAGGATTTAAAGTGGAGATAATATTAATACTGAATCCACAGGATTCTGGAGAAAATTTAACATGATAAAAAGTGTTCTAGGAATGATAAAGATCAGGGCAAACATGGCCATTGCTATTCCCTACTCAATTGTCGAAAAAAGGAATTCTTTTCTTTAAGCTAATTATGCAGGTCATAGGATGATCTCTGTAACAATAGTTTGAGACATGACCCATCTGCAGAAGTTTTACTACACATAAGAGTAGATATAAAGTTCACCCAACAATTGAGAATTTCCTATCTGTACAATGACTATTTCAAGGTCCTACCAATTCTTTTATACATGAAAGCAAACAATTCCTGTTTGGAATCAGGTTTTACTACAAGTGTCAGCTTAATCACAAACAAGGAATCAAATGGCAAGTTGGCAAGGAGAACTAATTCTGAGCCAATTTGTAAAAATTGGGAATATATTTGTTCCCTACCTTTTTCTGAACTTCTCAACCTTTTGAAGATCAAGTTCTAGACTGCATCCAAGTAGCCACTTTGAACCTAAACACAAGTCAAAAAGCAAATTTGCCAATATGTAATTTTTCCTAAATGCCAAGCAATGAAAAAATTCAATAGAAATCAGAAAAGAGTGGATGGATCAAGATCTAAGGATTCATCTGTAAACAGAGAATGGTATAAGGGAGCTTCCTTCTCTTTCCAAACTGTAGAACCCCACAGTGAAGTTGAAGAGGAATTGGATACAAGGGAGCAATAGAATAGTAAGAAAGATAAAAAGCAGAGATTTTCTGATTCTGAGAGTTCTATGGGATTTTGGATGAGGACAGGAAAACTTTTGGCTCAGGGCTTTTGAACTTCTGGGTCCTTGGCTGTCCTTGCAGGGAAAAGCTCTGCTCAGCAGCAAACACTCCTCATTGGATTTCTTCTGTGTTGTATCTATGGAGTCTTTCAGGAATCTTCTGAGCATAGAAAGTGAGTTTTAGGAACAAGAGAAGCCCCAAGAAGGTTTGTCCCAATGCTATACCAAGGCCGTTAAGTGCTGTCCCCCCACTTTTATCTGTGTTACCTTTAAGTGTGCTCTAAAGCAGTTCCTGAAATGCACATGGCTGCCTGATTCTTCTGTCATTTAAGTTCCTGTGGTTTCTTCTGGAGAACAATGAGAAATTGATAAGAGCCCTGGGCCTCTTGGATCTAGCCGTAATACTTACATTTACTAGTTTCACAAAACTAGAAGTGCTAACATTTCTAAGATTTGGAACAAGTCAGGCATAAATATGCTTTCCTGGATTGTTGGAAGGAACACGATAATATAGTAGAAAAGTATTTCTAAATCTGTAAACAGATAAAAGATTACCACTCTCCCTTATTAATCTCTCAAATACTTGGCATTTTTGGTATAAGTCTCTGGTGTAGAAGCCACAATGTGTGTGCATATATGAATATACATTAAGCATTGTACATACACAGATACAAGTTTGCTGCTGGTCAGAATTTGTAGACCATCAGGAGAAAACAAACAAATTTAACCCACACACTCTGCCAGTGGTTTTTCTTCTACTACTCACATACCGTACTTCTGAGAGTCGAGGTACAGGTTTTCCATTCCCCAAGTAATTTTCTGGCAACAGTTGAATATCCTACTACATAACTCAATTCTGACACTACCTGGAGTTAACATCAGACCCCAGAAGGGCTCAGTTCCCAAAGACTGACCACCCACATCAGATATCCATCACGAGTTCCAGGCTATCACTTGTACTTCGGTTGAAGAGTGATAAATTGGGGTTCTCTTCCTTGGGTTTGATCCTGAGCTCACAGAACTCAGGGAGACACCTTTACCAGTTTATTACACAATAGGGGATATGATAAAGGGTACAGGCAAAAGCCATATGAAGAGATATATAGGATAAGGTCCAGAAGGAGTCCCCAGGATAGGATCTTCTGTCCCCACCCAGGGAGTTGGGGTACACCACACTTTCAGTGTATGTAGAGGTATACACCAACCCAGAAGTTCTCTGAACCCCATACTTTTAGGATTTCTTTGGAACCTTTATTGTGTATACATGGTTGATCATTATCTCATCTTGCAGCACCTCTCTCCTCTCTGGAAAATGAGGCCTGGGACTAAAGTTTCCAAGCTTCCAATCATGGCGTGGTCTTTCTGATGACTGGCCTCCATCTAGGAGCTCACCCAGAGTCATGTCATTAGACCAAAAGACATTACTGTCACCCAGAAAATTCCAAGGGATTTAGGAACTCTGTCAGAAACCAGGGTCAAGGACCAAATATTAAACAGAAGATTTTAGTAGTGTATCACTTAGGAAACTGCAAGGGTTTTAGGAGCTCTGTGCCAGGAACTTAGGGCAGAGAGATCTGTCTTTACCTATTATTTCACAAAAGCGAACAGCACAACACAAGATCCTCACTGGTAAGGTGAGGATGCACACTCATAGCGTGTCTAACACCAAGTTAGATTAATGAGACCCCAAAGTCAGTTTAATCTAGCAGCACAGAATACATCCTAAGCCACTTGCTATTAGTTTACAGAGGAAAAAATGTACTAGTGTTATCTTTTGAGATCTCTTCACTTTTCTAATTATCCAGCATGTCCTGAACTCACTGGGTCTACCAAAATGTCTATCAGATTTCACTCTATCTCCCCCAATCAGTTCAATTCCTTTTAAGACCACCTTTCTTTTGAGCTGATTACATTTCATTTTTTTCTTGGTCTCTTTCCTGTCAAAGTAACCCAATCCAAGGCTCAGAAATAGTCTTCTTTCCAGGAAATGCCACTTACGATGTTAGGTCCTATTAATTCTTGAACATTTAGCCTGTTAATATATGATAAACAGATGGCAACATCTAAACCAGATCAAATAGATGCAACACATCTAGGTATATCTAAAGCCAAGTTACCATTGATTGCTTTTGTGTGTGCAGGTTGCAAAGTACTAGATTCAAAAATCTTATTAACAGCTGATTTTGACAACTCTATAGTGAAGAAATGATTTGTAATATGGTTAAAAAAGGAATATTGAAACTTCATAGTTACAAATATGTTCTAAGATTACTTGACTCCAATGTATAATGCTTGTATATAACTAATGTTATGTACCCTTTTGTAAATATCAATTGTTTAAAACATTTGTAGTTTAAATTTTAAGTACATCCAATTCATCAAGCAAATATACTTACTTACTTACTCAATGGTTACTATGATGCCAAAGTATGTACTATTACTTCAGGTAAGAAAGAGACAGAGAACTTAACACTATCTGAATCCCACTCTGAACCAGATGCTCTGTGTTGGTTGTTTCATTTAATCTATGTATTTCTCCCCTACACCATAGGTACCTAAGGCATATCATACGGAATCTAAGGCTTCACGACTTTAACTTGCTTAAGTAAGGTCTGGAATTCAGAACCAGGACTAGGTGACTTCAAATTTTACTTTCTTTCCACCTTTATCAATTTACGTACAAATATACAACAATATACATACAATAAAATTGCTAAGGAAAAAAAAAGCCATGAATATAGGAAAAAGGTTTGGTATTCACAGATCTGACACAAATACGAGTTTATTTACTTAGAAAAAGTAAGCCTAGAGCTGCTTACCTTCCAGTCTGGTTGCAGTGCTGCATTAGTTTCCTATGGTCATTTAACCAAGATACAGCAAATTGGGTGGCTTACAACACCAGAAATTTATTCCTTCATAAATTCTGGAGGCCATAATTAGGGTGTTGGCAAGACCATGCTCCCTCTGGAGATTCTGAGAGAGAATCCATTCCTTGTACCTTCCAGCCTCTGAGAACTTAAACATTTCAACCTACCTGAGGGATCACACCTTCTCGTCAGTGTCTCTTGTCTCCACCTGCCTCTTCCTCTTAGGTTACCTGTGATTGCCTTAAGGGCCCACCTGGATAATCTAAGCTCTTCTCCCCATCTCAAGATTCTTAATCATAGCTGCAAAGAATCCTTTTTGGTTTGTTTGCCATATAAGGTATATTTCCAGATTCCAGGGATTAGGACATGGATATCTTTTTTGGGGAGTGGGAGGGCATTTTTTAGCCTACATCAAGTATCTTCTTGACAAATTGAAAAATTCTTCAACAGAGTAAATGGGAAGAAAAGTTTCAGACCTGCAATAGTCTATTGTTTCTCTACTCAGAGCCCTTAACTAGGCCCATGAACCATCCCAATTGCTATGAGGGTTGGGTAATAACTGCTCACATCTGCGTTCCCTGGAGAATTGTCTGCTAATGGACGATGCCTTGGTCCCAGCCTGCAGCCAATGACTGAGTGATTCAGGGGTACAAAAGGTCAACTCTATTGCCCCAATAAGAATAATTAAAAATGTTAAACATATTACTCTAAATTAGCAAAATGTTTTGCAGAACCAAAATCTGCATCAAACAAATGAAAATGTTGCAGCCCATCTTTTTTCACTGATTGAAAAACTGAATACAAATAAAACCTCCCAAGTGGTCACAATGAATTATGAGATTGAAATAACTGAAGTTGTATTCTTTATCTTTACCACCACTGGGCTATTATTGTTTATTTCAAACGTACTATTTATATAAGTGCAAGACTACATATCCCCACAGGGACACAAAACTCAATGAGAAAGCAAAGAATTCTATCCTTGCCAATTAGCTCTCATAATGAACACATGCTCTGGGACACCTGGGTGGCTCAGTCAGTTAAGCATCTGACTTCGGATCAGGTCATGATCTTATGATTCATGGGTCTGAGCCCCACATTGGGCTCTGTAATGACGGCTCAGATCCTGGAACCTGCTGTGGATTATGTTTCTCCCTCTTTCTCTGCCCCTCCTGATCATTCTCTCTCTCTCTCTCACTCTCAAAAATTAAAAAAAAATAAAATGAACACATGTAACTCAATCTGCATATGTTGGGAGCCATGATATAAACGGGAGAACATCAAACTAGTTTCCATGTAGAATGTAACACTTAAAAACAGAGAATAAAAATGAATGTGTAATTTGAAGGTAAATCTAAATTACAAAGACTCAAGAGTCACTGAAAAATGCTTTCCAAATTTAGTATTCAGACTAATCAAAGGTTTTGGCGGGGGAGGGGAGCAGAGAACTACCAGGATGAGACGAGTGGAAATGACACTGACCTTTAGTTGGCTTTAATATTGCTTTCACATTCTGTTGAGAGACTATACCCCCTTGTTACTGCCTGCACCCAGGGCAGAGCACTCTTCCCACCCTTGGTATTTGCTCAGTTGAATAAATAGGACAAAGAGTTTTGCTTTAATTGATGGCTGATTTTGTTCAATGAAACATTAATTCTAATGGCTTATCATTAAAATTCTATGAAAAATTCTGTAATCTGTTAGAAAATGAAATAAAAACACAATTAAACAGCTCTTTTTACTACAAGATTTCTCAGGTCTTTAACATGCAAAAATACATTATAAGCCTTCAAAGATAAGTTTCGGACTTTTTTTTTTTTTTTTTAATTTTTAACATGGAATTCTTTGCTCCCAGAGCATCTGGAGAGATTAATGTTCAAAGGATAACATTTTGGAAAACACAGCTGTCGTGGAATTCCATCCAGCTTTTAAATAATACAATAAAGTTTGTTAGTGACATTACTATTTAATATTTTTTTCCTGGAAGGTCTACTCAAAGTCAAAGGGGGGTAAAAAGGAAGAAGAAAAAAAGTAGAAAGAAAAGGTAACAAGAGTTAAACTTCCTGGAAATAATGAAACAAGATGATTGCAATGAGGTTATCATATCCATTTTTTTTTTTAAAGAATGTAGAGGATTAACTCTATTATGTTTTAAATAATAATATATCCAGTAAAACAGCTAAATAAAAAAGCAATAAACTTCTTATGTGAAGCCACATAAACAGATAATGTATTGAAGTTCCTTCAATAATGCAGTATAAATAAATAAAATACATAGAAATGATCAATTATCATGGAAAATGGTTAGAATTCATATACACAAAGCTACAACACTTTCTAAGAGCTATAATATTTAAATAAATGAGGAAACATAGTATTTCCTTGGATAGAAATATTGAATACTGAAGAAGGTGTTATGTCCAAAATACTTCTCACATTGACTGAAATCTCATCTGAAAATTATTTGCAATTTGATAAAATAAAGTTATCTAGAAATATTTTGAGAAATTATTTTGAAAAGGGGATAAGGAACTTCCATCATCAGATATGTCTCAATATATCTATTATAAAAGTACAACCATTAAATGGTTCATTGGTATGACATGGGATAGATAAATCTATATCATATAATAAAAATAATAGACCTATCTATTATATGCTATCTATTAAAATAGGCTAACATAAATAGTTTTAAAATAGACCCAGAGAATGGGGTGCCTGGGTGATGTAGTCAGTAAAGCGTCAGAGTTTGGCTCAGGTAATGATCTCACCATTTGTGGGTTTGGGCCCTGCGTCGGGCTCTGTGCTAACAGTTAGCTCAGAGCCTGGAGCTTGCTTCAAATTCTTTGTCTCTCTCTCTCTCTCTGACCCTTCCCTGCTCACACTGCCTCTCTCTCTCTCTCAGAAATAAATAAAACATATTTAAAAAATAAAATAGACCAGAGAATATGTAAGAATGCAATATGTGATATGATATATGATATGTATGCGATAGAACAAGCATTCCAAATCAACACAGTGAAGAGAGATATTCCAATAAAGGCCAGAATCCTTGTGTGTCTATAAATTCTGATTAGCAGATATATATTTATAACTTGTATAGTTACATGTATATACTTACATATGTTATAACTTATATGTTTAAGAGGGATTTATGCTTAAGGTATTGTAGATGTCTTATTGAGAAAGCAGAAAAGAAAAATGTTTATAGACTGAAAAGTTATTTTATATGCTCTTCCCCATCAACTTTAGGAAGTACCTTTTACATGCGTGTGCACACACACATGCATGCACACACACACACACAATTTAGACGCTGCTCAAATAAATAGATCAAAATAAGCAATAAACTCAGGAATTAAAGCATTTATGAAAATAAATGAAAATCTTGAAGAAAAAGTGAAGGTAATATTTTAAATGACTGTATCATGGGTAAAGATTTTTTAATAATATTAATAAGTTCAAGTGCTCCTGAGCAGCTCAGTCGGTTAAGCTTCCGACTTCGACTCAGGTCATGATCTCACGGTTTGTGGGTTCCAGCCCCGCATCAGGCTTTGTGCTGACAGCTAGCTCAGAGCCTGGAGCCTGCTTTGGATTCTGTATCTCCCTCTCTCTCTGACCCTCCCCTGCTCACGCTGTGTCTCTCTCCCTCAGAAATAAAGAAAACATTAAAAAAGAATTTAAAGAATATACTAAGTTCAAAAATTTATATTTGTCTACAGACTAATGAAAGATATCTGGACAAAAGTAAACAATAAAACTGAAAAGATCTTAGAATTTGTACCTCTAAAAATATATCCCTATAAATCAGTATTTTGAAAACAATGCTATGTAAAGATTTAGAGAGTCAGTTCAAATAAGAAAGAATATAAATAGCTAATTAACAAATGAAACAGTTTATTCCCTCTTATAGACAGAGAAAATGCAAATAATATGATTAAATAGGATTCCACTTTTCATCTATCAAATTGACACTGATTAGAAATAGAAATGATAATCAAAGCTGGCTAGATCAATGTAACAATGACATTGATGGTGGTGCAAATTGCCACAGATGACCTGAAGGCAATATATATACAGAGCCTTTAACAGGACTTATGCACCTTGATGTAGAAATTTCATTTCTATCAATCTTTGGTAAGAAAATAACATGTACAGATATAGCTATATTATAAGGAGACTTACCCAGGTGGGGACTGTGTGTGTGTGTGTGTGGGGGGGGTGTTGTAGAATAGCAAAATGCTGGAAACATTCCATATGCTCGAAAAAAAGAAAGAATTATTGAAAAATATATGATATATTTATGTGAAAAATCTTGTGCAGCTATTAAAACTATGTTGTCAAAAAATGTTTTTGACATAGGATATAATAAAAAAATGCAAGAAAAAGCTCACCAAATTTATCCGTGCACAGATAAATAAAGAAGAAATGCATAACTATGTTAACATATTTTAAAGTCCTTATCCTTTTTTATAATTTAAGTTTTATAGACTGAGCATATAATCTTATATTCAGAAAATGAAATGTTTTTTTGGTATAAATGCAAATTTGTCTGTAATCATATAAAAGAATTTGAAAACCTAAACTCTGAAACAATTCCATGGATGATACATTATATTTTCTGTCACCAGCTTAACAGTGGAATGACAAAAGACAAAATTCCCTTTCCCCTCCGAAACCAAGAACAAACAACTAATACAAAATCCAAAAAATAATCAAAAGAAACTCATTAAAGTGTGCCTTGAAAAAACTAGATTATAATCCATTTATACATGAAAACTTCAACAGAACGATATTCTAGTTTCATGATTCAAACATCCCCTCAGAGATTCAGTATCACATCTGGGGATTATTTTACAAATAGAAGCTTTGAGTTTTGTCAATCTGAATTTAAAATGTCATCTTCATTAGTATCACCTACAAACGTGTCATTTATTCCTGCCAAGGTTGGTAATGATATGCTAAATACTGATTGAGAAATATGATTGATGTCTTTTTTGTTGTTTTAATCCAAAACTGGTTCAAGGCAGCTAGGTGTGTGTATAAGCCTCTTTTTATATTTTAGCAATTACCTTTTTTTCTGTATGTCTTACAAGAGTAAGACACTTACTGACTAGAGCATTAGGTTTTATGGAAACAAAAAAAGCAAGATTTTGACACATTCCAAAAGGCACACTATTTCATTGCTTAAAACACGCCCCTGATTTATTTGTATTGCAATAACTAAACCCTTCTTTACCCATAACCTTAATTACCACAATCATTCATTCTATAACAGCCCTTATTTCCTTGACTTCTCTCCTTCCAGACTCCAATTTGTAACGTTACCTCCTGGACGATTCATTATCTGGCATTCTACACCCCGGCAGAGGAGATTTCTCTCTTCAAGCTCCACTCTCCAAGCATTTATAAGTCTCTAGACCCTCTTGCCTGAAAAATATTGCGGCAGTCCTGTCTTTATAAGGTGGCGAGCATCGATATGAAAAAAAAAAACCATTTTCTATAAATAAGAATTAAGCCAAAGATACTTATTTTTGCAACGAGATGTTGATTTACCGTTAAATATAGAATCTTTCATTTTAAGTATTTTGATGTAGTGGTTCAGAAAATAATCACCCTAGTCATTATATTTTGGGTCTTCCAAATCTAATATGCATGTTTACTGTACCATTAATTCTGTCACTAACTGGAAATTTTTGCATATCTTTTAATTTGCCATTCATATATTTCATACCCTGAGAGCCATCTAGATTATCCCTAACAAAGCTAGGAGCAATTCCTCTAGGATGGACCATGCATATGTTGGCTGGAGTTATCTTCTCTCTTTTTGCTGTAAAATTTCTGATACATATCCTAACCTTCTGGTAGCCTACTACACTTTCCTGATATCATGATCTTCCTGCCCAAACCAATACATCTTCATTTTTCAAAAATATATATCTGACCATATCATACCTGTATGAAAAATCCTTTAATGGCCCTGTGCACTAATTAGGGTGAAGCTAGCTGCAGTGACAAAGAAAACTGAAAATGCCAGTGAGATAAGAGAGTAAAAGTTAATCTCTCAATTGTGCATCTGTCTAATGTAGGTGTTCTTGGTTAGCAGGGTGGGATATGATTCATCAAGTCATTATAAAACCCAGGTTGGTTTTTTTGCACCATGATGACCTAGGAGAAACACATAACCCTGCTGCTTGCATTCAACTCGTGAACACTAGTCACAATCTAGATTTGTCAGAGACTGGAATATGTCGTCCCTGGCCAGGAAGCCATATTTAACAGTAATTCTGTATTACAAAATGAGACTCTAAATCTTTGGTGGCCAGTTTGCTTTCTTCGACATCATTTCCATCACCAGCCTTCTCAGTAAGAAATGCAAAGATGATAATCTAGCCCTTTGCTAATGTGTTAGCCTCTTTTCCTATGCTTTGCCTGTGCAGTCCATCAGCTCAATGTCCCCTAACTGCTGACAGGGTTTCACTGTTAAGCCCCAGATCTCTGGTCAAGTTATTTTCTTGCCTGGATTTCTCCTTCTCTTGTTGATAGTTTCCTGAATCCCAAAAAGTAGAATTGGGAGGTTTTCCAGCTCATTTTTGTGGAGCAACGAATACATACAACACATTTGATGTATGACTGTTACATGCCTGAGTCTCCTACTCCACAGTGAACTTTTTGAAACCAGGAGTCACTTTGTTATTGAAGGGTTTCAGAATGTGCCACCCCAAAATACCCTGCTTTGGAATATTGACTATTTTGAGCTAAAAGCATTTAAGAAATAGCAGATACATGAAAGTCTCTCTGACCTTTCCATTTCTACCTAAAAGCAAGTATAACATTCCCATGACAAAAGTGACTTCCTTGTGGCCTGCCTCGGTGGCTCAGTTGGTTAACATCTAAATCTTGATTGCAGCTGAGATCATGCTCTTATAGTTTGTGAGTTCCAGCCCCGTCTCGGGCTCTTTGTTGGCACTGGAGAGCCTGCTTGTGATTCTTTCTCTTTCTTCCTCTCTCTCTCTAAAAACAAATAAATAAACTATTTTTAAAAAGTGACTTCCTTATACCAAAAAGAACATTTTATCACCTGACTGGGAATGAATACTGAAATGGATCTGTTCAGACAAACCCAGTAAAATAGCCCTTATCCTCCGTTAGTTCCTCCAACATATTTCCTAGTCACTTTCTCATAATTTACTACTCCTAGCCCAAGTACAGTTGACCCTTAAACAGCATGGGGTTGAAGTGCTCTGGCTATACTAAAACACAAATTTTTGAATATGTAAATATAACACAGTACTGTAAATCTATTTTATTCTCCTTATGATTAAAAAATGTTTTTTTTATTTAAAAAAAAATTTTTATAGGTTTTTTTTGTACTTTTGAAACAGGGAGAGACAGAGCATGAGCTGTGGAGGGGCAGAGAGAAAGGGAGACACAGAATCTGAAGAAGGTTCCAGGCTCGGGGCTGTCAGCAGAGAGCCTAACGCAGGACTAGCACTCAGGATCCGTGAGATCACAACCTGAGCCAAAGTCAGACGATTAATGGACTGACCCACCCAGGAGACCCTATTTTCCCTATGATTTTAATAACATTTTCTTTTCTCTACCTTGCTTTATTATAAGAATACAGTATATAAAGCACGCAATATAAAAAACATATGCTAATTGACTCATGTTACTAGTAGGGCTTCCAGCAATAGTAGGTTATTAGTAGTTGAGTTTTGGAGGAATCAAAAGCTACACAGGGATTTTTGACTGTGCAGGGGGTCAGCACTCCTCACTCCTGTATTGTCAACCTCATAAGCTTTGGGGTTTTACAGTTACTTTGGGTCTTCATTTTCTTTTTAAAGACTCTCATGTACAAATACAAAACATTACAGAAAATGTGTACACTTTTCTTCTGTTCATCTGTTTATGTCAGTTTAATTCTTAAGCTAAGTCATAGATCCTAGAAAAAATAAAAGGAAGTTCTTTTCCCTCTACATTAAGTTTCTTTGGGGAAGGGAAATGCCTGCTTGGGTAAAAAATGCATCCCAAACTTCTAAGACATGTCTAGGCATATAATAGAGTCTCAATAAATATTTTTTTGAATAAGTGAATGTGCAAACCTTTGCATTATTAGTATCTACTAGTGTTGATAGTAAACTTAAGAAATATGCAAACATGGAAGAAAGTAAAAAGTAGAAAGGAAAGGAAGGTTGTGGAGGGAAGGGAAACTTGCTAGGTTCTGTAGTATAGCATCCTTTATTTCAAAGACCATCTTCAATAACTTGCAGTTGGAAGTATATAATGGGGCACCTGGCTGGCTCAGTCAGGTAAGCGTCCGACTTCAGCTCAGGTTGTGATCTCACAGTCCATGGGTTTGAGCCCTGCATCAGGCTCTGTGCTGACAGCTCAGAGCCTGGAGCCTGCTTCAAATTCTGTGTCTCTCTCCCTCTGCCCCTTCCCCTCTTGCTCTCTGTCTCTGTCTCTCAAAATAAAATAAAGACACAAAAAAAATTAAAAAAGAAGTATATACTATATACTGTAATTTAAATAAAATATGTGATTAAACAAATTACATCATAGACATAGACTTGTCCATGGATAGACCGGGCGATGACTTTCCCTAATGTATGTTAGTAAAGAGACTTATCATTTACATACAACCCTAGCTAAATCTTCAATTTCTAAGTCTCAGTAAGTATTATCGGGGGGGGGGGGGGGGGNTGCTCTTCCGATCTGGGGTAATGGGGAAGTGGTGAGAATCAGAGAATGCTATGATTTAATGGCACCAGGCAGATATGACAAAAAAAGTTGAAACAGAAATGTCCTGACTCTTAGTCTGAAAACAGAGAAAATGAGAAATTTTTATAGCTATAGTTTGGAAAACATAAATATTGCATTGAAGGAGGCCATAGAAATTTACTGGGGAGAGCTAAGAGCTCACAGAAAGCTCATAGTTACAGAACTATCTAGAAAGTACCTGACTATTAAAATAAAACTATAAAAATCTATTTAGAGGTCTTTTCCCCAATATTTGGAAAGATTCCATGAAATTTCTCCAAAGTATTATTCATATGAAAGAATTTTGTTTTCCTCTTGGTTCCATGCTGGTTGTCCTGGAACGTGTTGAGCCAATGGCACTTAAGAAGTTCAGCGAATGACTTCATTACGTATAAAGGGTAATGAGCTTGAGTGTTCTACACTGGTAAAACCTACAATAGAAATTTCCCCACTTGCTCAAACTCATTTCCCTGTAGCACACTTGAAGTCTTTGCTCCAATGATCAAAGCCACAAGGGCAAAGCATATTTTCCTTTGGGACCTTTATCTAATCATTGAACACTGAAGATTACAAAGGGAAGTGATTTTTTTCCCCATACAATCACTTAAATTCATATTCCTGATTTCTAGTTATTGTATTCAAGATCAGAATCCAGTTATCTCTCATGGTAAGATTCCCTCATTTTATCTAATGCCTTTTGAGATTAAGGTCCTCTTAAATCTTATAAACTCAACCTCTCTTATTAACTCTATCATCTAGATTCCACTGTTGTTTTCATTTATTTAAGTCACTTAAGAAGTGTGTATCCAGGACAGAAAAACAAAATAGCATTAATGTAGAATTAACTCTGTGATCTCCACACAATAATGACAAATTCCAGATCTAGAAGCAGTGCAGTGTTTTCCTGCAATAATTTTACCTGGACCACAGTCTCTGAGATAGAGTTTAACATGCAGGAAATTTATCAGGAGTGCTCTGGGGATGTTACCTAAGGAAGAAATAGCCATTAGGCAAAATGAGAAGTTGAACTGCAATGTGGCCTCCATGGAAGTCACAGATGACGCGGCAGGGAGTTATAGAGAAGGGATATTCAACCTTCCCCACTTTGGGGTTAGAAGCCAGGAACGTTAACTTTTGGTTAGTTATTGGTTGCAGACTATCCCAGGAAGTGGACATGACTGAGTGAGGCAGATCTCTATCCAGGGCAGTACCTGGAGGGGGCTGAAATCTGAGGCACCAGCAACTGGCAGTTTAAATCCTTCATTCCTGAAGATAATTTGCACAGGAGTCACAGCGTCTACCACAAGGTTGCAGCTACACTTGGGTAAAGTAGCACAGAGAGCCTATTTACTACAGAAGGTAAGATAGGAATAAGTGGTTGACCCTGAATTAACAGAGCAATGAAATTTGTATTTTCTAAATGGTGTATGACCAAGAGGGTGGTTTAGTTGCCAAAAAGAAGACCTAACTTGGCTTCACACATTTTAATATTTATCTTATCATCCTTCTTATAATTACTCTTTCATAAGAGAAACAGAATCATCCCTTACATCTGTACCCTTGTTCAAATATGAGGAATGTTTGGCAAACTTATATGGTGATATGACCAAAAAAATTCCAATCCACAAAGTGTGTAACATGTTACACACCTACTGAACTTGATATTTGAATCCAAAGACCAGGATAATTATTTTTTGTTATATAAACAAAAAGAAGGTTAGATAAAGAGCTGTAAAACCAATATTTATTTAAATAGGCGATAGAAAGTCATTCGCTGCTCAAAGTAGCTACAAAAGAACTCCAAATGGAATAGTATTATAGCATTAAAATTGTCTGTGAATGACTTTAACAATAATAAAAATTCACTTCATAATCTGGACTCTATTAACAATAAATGCCCAGTTACACTATTGCACTTTTACTAATCTGTTAAGCTGATGTTTTAAAATTACTTATAAGGAAATGTTAGTATGGGATATAATAAAATACTATACTATAGTTATAACATGTTGAATTTTAATTACTACTCTTATAAAATATGAATTAACATGGTAGCAATTCACTTGAAATCTAATTAACATGCTTTAGTTATCCTGCTCAATGCCCACAATACACAAATAATTTTTACGAAGTTATCATATTAATAAGAATATGATTATGCATTTTCCTTAATTTAATTTCTATTTAATTATGTTACTAAACTTGGTTTGTCTCCCAGCAAAGTATCAATTTTGTAAATAGTGTCTGTAATAGTCACTTGATCATAGCATTTAAATACAACCCAGTACCTTATTAATTCTGTATAAATTATTAAACGTATCTGTGCTTAATGTCCAATGCCCCAATTTTCTGCCACTCTGAACCAGTGCCACTCTGGCTCCTTCACAGATTTCTCTCTAAGTGAAATAAACACTTTGTGGAGTTACAATTCCTGTGCCCTAGGCATCTGCCCTGATAAATAGACTGATATGAAAAGCTGGAAGGAGACTAGCAGAAGAGGATGCTAGTGCAAGGCCAAGGGACCAAGGTCAACTTACAGGTAATGTATAAAAAAGGATATATATTATTCATAAAACTCGACACTGCAGATTTTAAAAAATACTAATGCCCTGCTGACTTGCATTCATTTTTTTTTTTAATAACAAGACAAAGCAGCTCAAATTTGCCTACTAATACCGGGAGGAACATATTATGTAGCAGAGAATCAGAAATCCACTATACTTTCATCAGCTAAACAGAGTTCCATCCCAGCTCTTTACTCCTTTATCACTTGGATCATAAAGAGACCGGTTGGCACAAGCTCAAGGGGTGATTATTTTCCCTGTGAGATTCCACATATCGTGGGAGTGACCCATATTCTTTGTCTATCTAAACCTAAGAGATTTTCATAAGATCCCAAATTACAATAATTTCTTAAGCCTCTGTGATCCAACTCTTCTGGTTCACATGCATGTGAGTTAAGGGAGGTGTTAAAAAGAGAGCAAAAGGAAACTTTCCATGTGAACTGATCTCCATCACTTTTTTTTTTTTTTTTTACCATTTTATTTATTTTTGAGACACAGACAAAACATGAATCTGGGAGGCGCAGAGAGAGAGGGAGACATAGAATCTGATCAGGCTCCAGGCTTTGAGCTGTCAGCACAAAGCCCAAAGCAGGGCTCGAACTCACGAACCATGAGATCGTGACCTGAGCTGAAGTCAGACACTTAAACGACTGAGCCACTCAGGCACTCCTGATCTGCACCACTTTTGTCTTATATCCTGTGAGATTTCTGATTCTATCTTGTGTGTGTGAACTTCTGGCATTTTATGATCTCTAACATCTGGCCAAAGGAGCCATGTTTATGCTTCATGCCAAACATCAAAAGTCTCCAATTTATATCCCTTCCTATAACCTTATTTACAGAGACAACTAGTAATAGGCTAAGGTATGGAGATAAGTTCTTTTTAACATATTTTCATTCTATTAGCTAAGAAGAAAAGGAAAAGAGAATGCAGATGTGGATTTCTGGGTATTCAAATCCACCTAGTATTTGGCAAGTATTAGGGGAAAATGGTAGATTTAGTACTTCTGGGGCAATATCCACCATTTAAAAATTAATATCAGGAATTTGAGTACTCATATTACAATTCAATAGCATTACGTTTCCTAATTAGATGGGGTTATGATATGGGATAGATAAAAGATTCATAATCAGAAAATCATCCCTGCTTTCCCATAGTAATTAGAAAAATTAGACTGAAGTATGTGTGACAGTAGGTAGAGATAATAATCTTTAACATTTACATTGAGCCTTGGTATTTACAGACTATTCTCATCAATACATCAATACTAATTCATTTGAGCCCAACAAAATCCTTCAATGAGATAGACACTAAAATCTACATTTTACAGATGAGGAAACCAAGGCTCAATGGGATTAAATGATTGGTCCAAGTATCCCAGGCAATCAGTAATACTTCTATGACTTGAACTCAGAACTTTGACTCTAAGCCCAGTTAGTGTTCTTTCCACTCTCCCTCACAGATGGGTTTTATGAATAGATTTAGAGAAACCACAACTCTTTCCTCTCAACTGTTACTTTTGCTTGGGAGGTTGTTTCTTTAAAATCTGAGTGAGTGCCTTAACCTTCAGTCTTAATATTCGTATGGCAGTTGGGCTAAAATATCAAAAAGAACATTTGACTTTTCACACAAATATGTGCCTTTCCCTAACCAAAGGGATTTCTGTGATTCCTTGCTTAGAACCTAATACTGATAGAATCTAAAACTGATCCTGGAATCTGAAGCCAGGAAGCCAGCACTGCCAGCCATAAAGTCAGGATTAAGGCCTATGGTCACACAGGATTAAGGAACATGACAGAGAAGTTTCAGCCTTAGCTTCTTTTATTTCCATGAAGAAATCCCAGGATTTGGGGGCTATGAAACAGGCCCACATAAGCATAAGAATATCAACAACGACATAAAAACATTTACCACAAACTATATTTGATGCAATATGAAAAAACATTGGCCCCTCATTATTTCAGTAATGCTATAACATAGGTTCTACTAGGATCCATTTATAGATATTAAAAGTGAAAACAAAAACAAAGTCAAAAACAAAAACAAACTTGAGGTCTAGAGGGCCTAAGTAATTTGTCGAAGATTTGAGCTCTCTCTAGCGAGGGTAGTAGAATTTGAAAGTATGCTATTTGATTCCTGAGCCTGTGCTCAGAATCACTAAGTTATGCCACCACCTTCTTAGTCCTGGAGGAGAAATACAGAAAATGAGGGTGGAGGCACATTACTCCTAATGGCTCATGGGAAACAATTGTAGAAAGTATGATAGAACCATGCAAAACACATGTAATCAGCTGCATAAATGCTAGAATATAGGTCATGTTTCATTTTTAGTCTCCTAAACTTAGATCATGCTTTCTTACGAGGTGTGGTATTACCTTCAAGGTTGTGAAAATTGGTTCTTAGGGGACAACCCCCCCGCCCCCCGAGCTTTCTTATGTGTAAAGCTCACATACACATTTGGTATATAAACAGAGATCAAATACACCTGTAGTATATTTCATGAGGGGTCATTTAGGTAAACAACTGTCTAAAAAGGTCCTTTGGAGGACATATTGGGGGAAAAAAAAAGAAGATTGAGAAACACTTATCTACATAAAGAACTTAAATTTTTTTAAGCTAAGAGCACTTTACTAGAATTCAATAGAGATTAGGTTTTAAATACCACATAAAAGGGAGACATTTTGTTGTCTCACAGCATCACCAGAAGGTGTGCGAACTGGGGAAGATAAAAACTGGCATGGACCCGGAGACATGAGGGAGGGGAGGGAGCCACCTTTGCGGGGAGCCGTGGAGAGTCAAGGGATAAAGAAAGAGGCTTAAACTGCTCAAGGAATGATCCCTGTCCCTGGAAAAGAGAAAAACCTCAACTCCGGACACAGAGTGATCCGGTTTCCAGCTGTGCAGCTGAACTTGAGCTGGATGCCCCAGTCCCAGGCGACGCCAGGAGAAACTGCTCCTCTGCTGGTCTGCTGGCCAGCTCTACTGGAGGGGAAGTGGCACACCTGAAGCCGCTCTGCCTCTCTTCTAACTTTTCTAACTCGGCTCAATTCTCAGTGGGGAGGCAACAGGCTTGAAACTGCGGGGAGGGACTCCGCCTTCGGGTTTATTTCGGGAGGTATCAATGGGGCGTGTGGACTAAGACCTGGAAAGGAGGCGTGGCTGGGACACAGAGCAGACCCACCTTGGCTACACCCCCAGCACAGGGTGATCAGACCCAAAAGAGTGAGTTGCAATGCTTGGTTTGAGAAGGGACTGGGGTGCCGCCATTTTTCTCCCCACAACCACCAAGACAGGACCACAGGAAGTGGCCCCCTGGGCGCAGTGGAGACTAACACCTACTACACCAAACCATGCCCATCCCCGCTAGAGACCTGCTTTTTTTGTTGTTTTTTGTGTTTTTTTTTTACAAGAGCCCGGGGCAAGACAAACATGGATGCACTGCTGTGATTAATTCTAGATCATTTCTTACTATTCAGATATATTTTACCTTGTCTCATTCTTATCCCTCCCCTCTGCTGGACTGGGCTCTCTGGTCGTTGATTTGCTTAAACAGTCATTCTCTAGATGTATATTCTACACCTCCAGCATTACCTTCCTATCTCTCTCTCTCTGGAGTAGACTATATAGTTTCTTTGGGTAACATGATATTCGTTTCTTTCTCCTTACCTCTTACCATATTCTCCTCTTTCTCTCTCTGAATTAAGCCTCTTAGTCTCTCTGTCTGGTCATTATCCAATTTTGCTTCCTCCCTGCCCTGTCATTTCTCTCTTTGTATATGCTCTTCCATCGGCACTGCATACATCCTGCCCTTTATTTGCAGCTGGGGAATTCTGGTTTTATGCTTTCAGACTGTCCTTTGTCTGTTGGGTTTTTTCTTTTTCCTTTTCTGTTTTTTTTCATTTTCATGTTTATTATTTGTGTTTCCTCCTTCCTCTTTTTTTCTTTTTTTCCCTTCTTTTTTTCTTTCTTTTTCTTTTTCCCTTTCATTTTGCGTGTTTGTTGGATTTGTCTGTGCATTTGTGTGCCTTTGTTCCCTGTCTGTTTGTCTGTTTTCTTTTCCAGGGCTACCTCAAGAAACAAGCCAAAGTACACATGGTGGAGAGTCCCAAATACCACTACAAGTAGGGAAATAAAATAACCAAAGTCTCAAGAGAGACTAAGCGACACCATTCAAAGAACACTTCCTGAATGGACAGTCCCTGGACAGCCAAAGAGCCTTCTTTAATACAGAAGTACTCACAGGTGCAGACTGCATAACAAGCACAAGTTTTAAAACTAACAAGAGACAGAAAGTAAGCCAGAATGATGAAACAGAAGAACTATCCTCTAAAGAAATTCCAGGAAGAACTGACAGCTAAAGAACAACTCAAAACAGATATAAGCAACATAACTGAACAAGAATTTAGAATAGTCATAAAATCAATCACTGGGCTTGAAAAAGGCATGGAAAATATCAGAGAAACTATTGCTACAAAGAATATGGAGCTTAAAAATAGTTGTGATGAATTAAAAAATACAATAAAATGAGGTGCATAATAAAATGGAGGCGTCCAATGCATGGATTGAAGAGGCAGAGAGTAGAATAGGTGAATTAGCAGACACAATTATAGAAGAAGAGGAAGCCTAGAAAAAGAGAGAGAAACTGATCTAGGAACATGAAGGGAGAGTTCGAGAGCTGAGTGATACAATCAAATGGAACAATATCCATATCACAGGAATTCCAGAAAAAGAAAAAGAAGGAAAGGCGCTGAAGGAGTTCTTGAACAAACTATAGCTGAGAACTTCCCCAATCTGGGGAAGGAAACAGACATTGAAGTCCAAGAGTCACAGAGAACACCCCTCAGACATAATTTGAATCGATCTTCGGCATGACATAGCATAGTGAAACTGGCAGAATATAAGGAGAAAGAGAGAACTCTGAAAGCAGCTAGGGATTAAAGGGCCCTAACATACAAAGGGAAACCTATCAGAGTGGTTACAGACCTATCTACTGAAACTTGGCAGGCAAGAAAGAAATGGCAAGAAATCTTTAATGTGATGAACAGAAAAAATATGCAGCCAAGAATCTTCTATCCAATAAGCCTGTCATTCAGAATAGAAGGAGAGATAAAAGTCTTCCCAAATAAACAAAAATTGAAAGACTTCATCACCCCTAAACCAGTCCGTTACAAGAAATCCTGAGGGAGACTCTATGAGGGAAATGTTTCAAGGAACACAGATACCAGAGACACCACCACAAGCATGAATCCTACAAAGGACACAATGACTGTAAACCCATATTTTTCAATAATAACACTGAATGGACTAAATGCTCCAATCAAAAAGACATAGGGTAGCAGAATGGATTAAAAAAAAGAAAAACCAAAATCATGTATTTGCTGTCTACAAGAAACTCATTTTAGACCTGAGGACACCTTCTGTTTTAATGTAAGGGGATGTAGAAATATTTATCATGCTATTTTAATTTAAAAGATATCTGTAGTAGTTTTACTTATTTTAGACAAACTGGACTTTAAAGTAAAGGCAGTAACAAAGGATGAAGAAGGGCATTATACAATAATTACAGGGTCTATCCATTAGGAAGAGCTAACAATTATGAATGTCTACGCACCAAATATGGAAGCACCCAAATATATAAAACAATCACAAACAGAAGCAACCTTATGGATAAGAATGTGCTAATAGCAGGGGACTTTAATATGCCACCTATAGCAATGGATAGATCAACTACACAGATAATCACTAAAGAAACAATGGACTTGAATGACACATTGGACCAGATGGATCTGACACATATGTTTAGAACTCTATATCCTGAAGCAATGGAATTCACTTTCGTCTCAAGTGCTCATGGCACATTCTCCAAGATAGATACATACTGGGACATAAAGCAGCCCTCAATAAATATAAAAGAATTGAGATCATACCATGCACACTTTCAGATCACAATGTGATGAAACTCGAAATCAATCACAGGAAGAAGTTTGGAAAACCTCCAAAAGCATGAAGGTTAAAGCACACCCTACTAGGAGGAGGGGCAAGATGGTGGAGAAGTAGGGAGCTCTGGGCGTTGCACTCACCCTCATGTCTCACACGGAAAAGAACTGAAGCCATAGGAAACCTTACAGAACCCAAGAGATTGGGAGAGAAAGGATGCAGAATCCACTGAGAAAGCCTTCTAACGTGAGTGCGAACTGGGGAAGATAAAATCGGGCCGGGTTAGGAGACTCACACAGACGGGGGCATCCCCCTCTGCAGGGAGTGAGAGGGGAAAGAGAGAGTCCAAAACTACTCAAGATACAGTCCCTGCCGCTGGGAAACAGAAAAACCTCCGCTCGGGACACAGGACCAGGCACGCCAAATCCCTGCGCGCCAACTCATCCCGGAGCAGCTGTGCCACGCATGGGCACCACTCCTTTGTTCCTTTGTACTCCCAGCGTGGCTGGATTCCTGGAGGAACCGCGCATGTACCTCGGCGAAGGGCTTAAAACTGGGAGATTTGCCTGCGAGTTCGTGTTTCGGGTGACAAGACACAGAGGGACCTGGTTTCCCTCTCTCCAGAGGGCCTGGTGCGCCCCGCAAGCAGACCCCCACCCATGCTCCCCAACCCCACCTGGAGGAACGGGAGCAGCAGCTTCTGGCTCCACCCCCAGGACTAGGCAAGAGGCTTGGAATTGCCCTGAGGGGATCGCCTGTGAGGTTGTGTCTACCACAATTTCAGTCCTCCGTGCGGACTGCACTTGCAAATTAGCCTAGCCTGGATTAAAGAGCACAACCCACCAGGCACAGGAAGTTTACACACCCAAAAAAGTGAGGTGCAGCGCTTGTTCAAGAAGGGACTGGAGCACCGCCACCGTCCTCCCCACAACCGCTAAGGCAGAGCTCCCGCCTGACGCACTGGATCACACCACGCCCATCCCTGCCTGAGAGCTGCCCTCCTCCTTTTTTTTTTTCTTTCTTTTCTCTTTTTTTCCCCCCTTTTTCCCGGAACACTGACCTGATTAACTCTGGTCACCTGCTTGCTTAAATAGTCACATTTAGTCCATTCTGTAGATGTAAATTCTACACCTACTGACCTTTTCATCACTGTCTCTCAGGAGTAATTAGACTATATAGTTTCTCTGGATAACACCAGCGTCCTCTCACCTCTCTAACCATATTCCACCCTTTAGCTCTTTGAAAAAAGTTTCTTACCCCTTCTACCTGTTCATTCTATTTCCAATTTTGCCTCATCCCTGCCCTGTCTTCTCTCTCTTTCTCTATGCTCTTCAACCAGCACTGCATACACCCGGCTATTCAACTGTAGCTGGGAAATCCAGTTATAGGCTTTAAACCGTTCTTTGTCCATCAGTTTTCTTCTTTTTTCCTTTCCTTTTCTTCTTTTTGATCCTTTTATGTATTTTTTATTCTCTATTATTCGCCCTCCCTCCTCCGTCTTTTCTCTTAACTTTTTTGTTTTCCCTCTCAGTTTGCATGTTAGTTGGATTTCTCTGTGTGTTTGTGTGCTCCTGCTCCCTGTGTGTTTGTCTGTCTGTTTTCTTTTCCAGGGCTACCTCAAGAAACAAGCCAGAGTACTCAAGGTGGAGAGTCCCAATATCACTATGAGTAGGAAAATAAAATAACCAAGGTCTCAGCAAGAGAGACCAAGAGATACCATTCAAAAAACACTCTCTGAAAGGATAGGCCCTGGAGAGTCAAAGAGTCTTCTTGGATATAGCAGCGCTCATAGAAACAGAGAGCATAACAGGTCTTTAAAACCAACAAGAGCCGGAAAGCTAACTAAAATGACGAAATGAAAGAGCTCTCCTCCAAAGAAACTCCAAGAAGAATTGACAGCTAATGAACTGCTCAAAACAGATATAAGCAGCCTAACTAAACAAGATTTTAGAATCATAATCATAAAATTGATAGCTGGGCTTGAAAAAAGCATAGGGGACATCAAAGAAACTATGGCTACAGACAAAATGAAAAATAAATATAGGCATGATGAATTAAAAAATGCGATAAATGAGATGCATAATAAATTAGAGGCCTCCAATGTATGGATTGAAGAGGCAGAAAGGAGAATAAGTGATTTAGAAGACACCATTATAGAAAAACAAGAAGCTGACAAAAAAAGAGACAAACTGATCCAGGAACAGGAAAGAAGAGTTCGAGAGCTCAGCGATACGGTCAAACATAACTATATCTATATCATAGGAATCCCAGAAGAGGAAGAGAGAGGGAAAGGTGCTGAAGGAGTCCTGGAACTAATTATAGCAGAGAACTTCCCCAGCCTGGGGAAGGAAGTAAACGTTGAAAACAAGAGGCTAAGAGGCCCCCCCTCAGACGTAATATGAATCGATCTTCGGCATGGCATATCATAGTAAAAACGGCAAAATACAAGGACAAAGAGAGAATTTTGAAAGCAGCTAGGGAGAAAAGGGCCCTAACATACAAAAGGAAACCTATCAGAGTGGAGACAGACCTATCTACTGAAACTTGGCAGGCCAGAAAGGAATGGCAGGAGATCTTCAATGTGATGAACAGAAAAAATATGCAGCCAAGAATCCTCTATCCAGCAAGCCTGTCATTCAAAATAGGAGAGATAAAAATCTTTCCAAATAAACAGAAATTGAAAGAATTTGTCACCACTAAGCCAGTCCTACAAGAAATCCTGAGGGGGATGCTCTGAAGGAAATGTTGCAAGGAACAGAGATACCAGAGACACCACCACAAGCATGAACACTACAAAGGATACAAAGACTCTAAACCCACATATTTCAATAATAACACTAAATGTAAATGGGCTGAATGCTCCAATCAAAAGATATAGGGTAGCAGAATGGATAAAAAACCAAAATCCATCTATATGCAGTCTACAAGAAACTCATTTTAGACTGGAAGATACCTTCAGATTAAAAGTAAGGGGATGGAGAAATATATATCATGCCACAGGAAATCAAAAGAAAGCCGGAGTAGCTATACTTCTATCAGACAAACTGGACTTTAAATTAAAGACAATCACAAGAGATGAAGAAGGGCATTACATAATAATTACAGGGTCCATCCATCAGGAAGAACTAACAATCATAAATGTCTATGCACCGAATATGGGAGCACCTAAATATATAAAACAATAAATCACACACAGAAACAAGCTTATAGGTAAGAATGTGCTAATAGCAGGGGACTTTAATACTCCTCTTACAGCAATGGATAGGTCAACCAGACAGAAAATCACTAAAGAAATAATGGACTTGAAAGACACATTGGTCAGGGCGCCTGGGTGGCTTAGTCGGTTAAGCGTCCGACTTTCGCTTAGGTCACGGCCTCGCGGTTCGTGGGTTCGAGCCCCGTGTCGGGCTCTGTGCTGACTGCCAGCTCAGAGCCTGGAGCCTGATTCAGAGTCTGTATCTCCCTCTCTCTCTGACCCTCCCCTGCTCACGCTGTCTCTCTCTCTCCTAGAAATAAATAAAAAAATATTTAAAAAGAAAAGAAAAAAAAAAAACCAGTGTAGGCTCCTAGGTAAAAATTCAGGGCCCAATGGGATGCGGCAAAGGCAGTCCTAAGAGGAAAGNCTTTACATCCTGAGGCCAGGGAATTTACTTTCTTCTCAAGTGCGCATGGCACATTCTCCAAGATAGATCACACACTGGGACATAAAGCAGCCCTCAATAAATATAAAAGAATTGAGATCATACCATGCACACTCTCAGATCATAATGCTTTGAAACTTGAAATCAATCACAGGAAGAAGTCTGGAAAACCTCCAAAAACATGGAAGTTAAAGAACACCCTACTAAAGAATGAATGGGCCAAACAGGCAATTAGAGATGAAATTTAAAAATATATGGAAACAAATGAAAATGAAAACACAACAATCCACAATCTATGGGATGCGGCAAAGGCAGTCCTAAGAGGAAAGTACTTTGCACTCCAGGCCTATTTCAAGACATTGGAAAAAACGCAAGTCCAAAATCTAACAGCTCACCTAAAGGAACTAGAGGCAGAGTAACAAGAACGCCCTAAACCCAGTAGAAGCAGAGACATAGTAAATATCAGAGCAGAAATAAACAACATAGAGACCAAAGAAATAATTGAACAGATCAATGAAACCAAGAGTTGGTTTTTTGAAAAAATAAACAAAATTGACAAACCAGGCTCTCATAAAAAAAAAAAGGGAGAGCACCCAAATAGATAAAATTATGAATGAAAATGGACTTATTACAACCAACCCCTCAGAAATACAAGCAATTATCAGGGAATACTATGAAAAATTATATGCCTACAATCTGGACAACTTAGAAGAAATGGACAAATTCCTAAACACACTCACTACCAAAATTCACATGGGAAGTGTTAATATCCAAAATCTATAAGGAACTCACCAAACTCCACGCCCGAGAAATAAAGAATCCAGTGAAGAAATGGGCAGAAGACATGAACAGACACGTATTCAAATAGGAGGAACTTAATGGAGGACTGTGGGGGAGGAGAAGGGGGAAAACAGTTGGGAAAAGGGAGGGAGGCAAACCACGAGAGACTCTTGAATTGCTGAGAACAGACAGGGTTGATGGGGGTAGTGGATAGGGGAAGGGGGGTGATGAGCGTGGAGGAGTGCACTTGGGATGAGCACTGGGGGTTGTATGGAAACCAGTTTGACATAAACCATTTAAGAAAGAAATATATAAATTAAAAAAATAAAGTTAAAAAATTTTTTAAATAAATAAATCCCACATAAAAGGGGGATCCCACCTCTCTTCCACCATAGTCATTTTTGTTACATCACTCTAGAAGAAGAGTGTCCACATTTTCTTATTCTTGTTCTGAAAAAGCATCTTGGTGATCCTAAGCTTGACCACATTTGTTGTAGCAAAGTAGGTTATGAAGGCTTTGGTAAAATCTTTCACTGTATGACTTTAAAATGAAACAGAATTTTGTATTGTGTGTCCACCCATATTTCTCAGTCCCTTTCCAGTTTGGTGGGGCCAGACAACTAGTGCTGACCCATGGGTTCAAAGCAGAAATAACAAGTCTCATTTCTAGGGTAAAACATATGAGAGTCAGTGGTCTGTATTACAGGTGGTGCAGCTATAAATTACCAGAGCCTCCAAAGGCCTGGGTCCACATGGAGAAATGTTGAGGAGTGGCTTCTGCTCATCTGCATGAGAAAGGTGGTCTGAGTGAGAAATCAACTCTGCTTCTATTAAGTCACAGAATTGCTAAGGTTAATCTGTTACAGGGTCATACTCTAGCCTATCTTGAAAAATACATAGGTGACTGCTAGTTCTGAGATGTGGAATTGATATTGGGGTTCCAAATTTATTAACCCCTGAAGCAACTTTATAGCCTCTGTAAAATATACCCTGTATAAAGCCCAGGTGTTGTGGACCAGATATAAATGTTTCATAAATTCCCTAATGGAAAACCCACATGTCTTCTTCAAAAGAAGGTCTTCTTTTGAAGAAGACCTGCTCTCTTTTTTATTTCTTAAAGACTTCATTCAAGTGCCCTCAATGGTGAATCTTAATAATAGAGTCAACTCTCAAGGTGGGGTTCACAGGATTAAAAAGGAAAATGTCATAAAGCAAATATTACCAATGCTTTGGGAATTATTTTTTATTTTTATTAAAATATGCTTGCCTCCAGCATTCCTTTTAAGCCCAGCCAACTTCCTTTTAAATCCTGGGCCTGAGGGCCAGTGCTTATTTGCATGCTAATTACCAGCTAAAGGCATTTTATGCTGATCTAAGTTCTTTAACCAATTAATGAACCAAGAAAAGATGATTTTTCCTTAGAGGAGAATTGCTTACTTTCATCATCATTACCACTAAATTACATTCCTTGTACCCATTGCCTCATACTTCAGGCTCTTTCCTGAATATATAAGTAGAAAATTAAGTAGCCATGGTTGGATGCCACTGAGTATCTGATTACATACATCTATACTTAGGAAACATGCCAGATACTATAGACATGTAACTGTCACTAAATGGGCAATAGGAAAGTCTAAAAAAGTCTTGTTGCCCTGCCAGAATGTTCTTAAAGAAGCAGTTATATTCTGCCAAAGCTCTTAGGTCTACAGATGAGTCCCTATATAGCCCCATGATCAAAGAACTTTTATTGTTGTGTTTAGAGACACTACAAACAAATAAATGGAGTCTAGTGAGAGGAAAAACTAAGAAAGCAATGTTAAACACTAAATGGAGGTCAAATGAAGTATGAGAACTGACATGATATTCATGATACTTAGGAAGAAGACCTAAGTTTTTGGTTTCCATATTTTATAAGAGGGTGCCACATAATTGTGAGAGTTTTTTGAAAACTATAGCTGCTTACAACTGCTGTTTCAATGACTTAGAATATAGATAAATACACATAAATTCCTTCAAGCCTGGCACTATCTAATTTCAAGGACCAAAACAGCTTACCTATCCTGTTCTTTTCCCTAAGAAGGGAACCAAAATTCTTCTATCCATTCAGTTTAGTAACTTAGACCAATTTAATAGCTTAGATTCTCTGAATAACCCAGTCTCTGGGAAGTCTCTTACATCTTTCTTTCAGATTGAAGTCAACTGTCCAACAAAACTCCTTTCTTCTATCAGCAGTGCTACATGGGAACTGAGTGAGGTTGCTCTACCTCTGTCACTCAGAATGTAATCAGCACAGAACAGGCACTCAATAAATATTTCTGAATGACTAGATGAATAAATACACATGGTTCTCGTTTGAAAGTCGTGGCTAGGGCAGGAGCACTTGGTATTCTCTTTACTATTATAATCTACTGAAGATTTAAAGCAAAGATACTAGAACATAATCTGAAGCCTTCCTTCCATTACCATTTTTATCCACATTCTCTTCATTCTTAGCAACCAGAAGGGGTCTTCTTCCAACTTTCTCTTCCTGACTGGATCACCTTTACATAAAACTTTTGCTATTTCACTTACCAAGTATAGCTCTTGATCAGCTAAAGAAGTGATCATGGAATTTAGTGAATTTCCTCTTTCCCCACCCCTTGTTTTCTAATCCAGTGTTACACTAAACAGGCTAATATCAGCCCACTTCATCTACTTTAGGAGGCAGGCCTCTAGACTCAGTCACTAAGAAAGGAGGCTGATTAAAAAGAGGCATCAGGCAGAATAAATGCATCGAGTTCATAGTTCATAGTGGCAAAATATTCTGTTTTACTAGGAATTATAGGAGCATTTACAATCATTAATGACATAAAGGTCAGAGTCATTTTGAATGGAAGTTCACAAGTCATTGGTAACTAACCAAGGGGAAGAAAAGCAATTGATGTACATTTGGTCAGGGATTGCATATCCACTGGTCATTTCGCCTCCCTCTTGAGTATATAAGCCAAAGACTAATGGCAATGATTTGTTCAATTAGAAAAGGGAGTGGTGTTCATGGTAATGGGAATAATGAAATTGGAATACTCAATAGAGTCCACCAGCTAGGACCTTCTCTTTGCTTGCTTTGTATGCTGTCCTTGCTATTCCAAGTGTTCTTTTTAACTATTAGTATTAAATATCCCCCATATTTTCATGGGGTTTGAGTAAAGGCAAACCCAAAACACCTGCTAAAGGAGAATGGGAGATAAGAAATGGCATGCTAGTGATTCTGCTTTTTAGTTTGCCTGCCTATGCTTCAAATTTATTAAGTAATCTATGCTCCAGTATTAACTATGATAAAGAAAGTGATTCAAATTAGTGCTATTGATCCCACTATTGGCTGCACATGAGAATCTCCTACGGAATTTCTAGAAAATATTGATTCTTGGACCCTGCCCTCAGATATTCTGTTTTAATTTTTCTGGATTGGGCCTGGGCACTTATTTCTTTTCCCCTCAAACCTTCAGGTGCTTATAGTAGAAAGTTCTGAAGGCACGATTTGGAACCACTGAGTTTAGGGCCACTCTCACTAACTGCCTGATCCTAGTCAGGCTCCTCACTCTGTGTACCTCAGGTTCCTCATTTTATTGTATTCAAAAATTTTTTAAATGTTAATTTATTATTGAGAGAGAAACAGAACATGAGTGGGGGAGGGGCAGAGAGAGAGGGAGACACAGAATCCGAAGCTGTCAGCACAGAGTCTGATGTGGGGCTCAAACCCACAAACTGTGAGATCATGACCTGAGCCAAAGTCAGATGCTCAACTGACTGAGCCACTCAGGTGTCCCCCAGGTTTCTCACTTTAAAATGTAATGTAATAATGCTAACTTACAGAGTTATTTTGAAGAATATTATTTGATAGTGCACCAAAAAATGTTTGGAAACTCCAAAGTTTTATATAAATGTTAACTTTGTGTCTGACACTTAAATGATTACTCAGATTGTATTCAATTATTTGAATTAGAAACACTTAAAAACATAATAATAGTACTACTACTACTACTACTACTACTACTACTACTAAAACTACTCTGTCAACCCCTGGACAAGGTCTTTGGAAATCTTTCAAGGACTATGGCAGTGCAACTGCAGTGAGGGAGTTATTTGTTTTAGTAGTCTATGAGTTTCTCTCTGGAGACCGTTCCTAGTAAAACTGAATTTTATTTCAAATTTATTTTCACCTAGGTAATTCTTGTTTCTTTTTCTTATTCTCTTATTTCTTCCCCATCACACATGTTTCCCATATTCTACAGGATCCTCGGAGGGGCTTGCAGGTGGAATGCAAAATACACATTGTTATACCCATTGCTTGTTTATGAAGCTAAAGTGCAGCAGGGAGCCATTTGAATATGCTATTGTTTGCAATGACAAAGTGTAGGAACATGAAGAGAGAGAGAAATTACCTTAAAATAGGGTAGGGCCAGAGGATAGGATACATTTGCCGCATAACCTTCCAATAAAAATATCCTAAGTAGAATGCTGGAACTCTTCCTGGATGGAAGGAGACAAGATGACTGGCAAAAAAGGAAAAAGACAGAACTAGCCAAGCAAACAAAGAGTGCCTTTGAATGTTTCCAAGAAGAGGTGATTTGATTCCTTAGTGAGGGTTTGGTAAACAGGCCGGAGATGTATAGTCTTTTAAATACCAGCCCAGGAAATACCTGGATCCCATGGAATGATTTCTGGCTACTTTTTCTGAGTTGGCTTTGCCTTCAAATCAAGGAGCCCTAAACTGGCTCAAATTCTTACTGAAGGTCACAGAAAAAAATTGGACCCTGGGTATATCCCCCATATACCACCATAGACTGACCCCAGAGGATTCCTGGGCAGATATGTGCCAGAGAACCAACATCGAAGACTTCCAGTGGTGGAGCCAAAGCTGCTGTGCTTCACTCTCCATGAAGTTGAAAGACATTCTTAACATATTCATCCTTTCCAATAAATCTTTGGCCTGGGGAGTTGTGTTCCACTTAATCTCTGACTCAAATTAACAATCAGGAAAAAATATCATTCTTGGTGACATCATGTTAAAAGCATCAGTCATTACTATAATAATCTTCCATGTTTGAAACTTGACATTCCAATGCTCAGGAAATGAACTCCCCTCCCCCTATCTTTTTATTTTACTTTTTGGTAGAATGTTAGGTTATTTCAGGGACAGTAAGATATATTTATGTATGAACAATCATAGAAGAAAATGGGCATGTAATCTTTAAACTATGTATGCAATAAATAGCCTCCTTAAATGAATCATCCCAGGAAATAGAGAGTTATTTCTATCCCAGCCTTTGCTGATCTACACTTGCTTTAAGCCACGTATTTCAACATTGCTGACATCTAGAAATGCAGTACATAAGCTGTAGCTCCTACATCTGCCTCATCTCACTTTCCCCTTGTGTTTCAATTCTAAGGCATGCCATACATTTCACTCCAAATGTTTCCCAGGTTCTTTTGATTATCTTATGGTCGGATGATGACCAAACTTGGTGTCAGAAAAGGCATTTCAGAAACCTCAATAAATAGGCTTTCAAAAGGAATACCAACGTTAGGAAATGATGAAGAAAAGACAAGACTTCCCGCCAAGCTCCAGAGAGTTGAAATGCTTTCTGAAAAGATGATGAAGAACAGGTCCTTCTGTCTCCCTCAGGGTTGCTCTAGTGCCAGCCAGATGCTTGTGGAGTCAGGCTGTTAGCACGTGCCTTGCCAGGGAACGTTAGGGAGAAACATGAGAAACAGCACATTGAGACCTCATTCCAAAATGATGTTCTATGGTGGGAAAAATTAGCAAGATCCTCTCGATGCTCAGATAGTGTGGATTTTGTGCACAGCCTAAATTAATAAAATGATGGCAATAAAAACAGATTTCACTCTTTATTTATACCCCAAGTCTTCCAGGATGTTTTTCAAAGCAATTGGACAAAGAGAGCTCAGATGCCAGCCTTCCACTTATTTACTGACATGAGAATGGAGACAGTGTAGATAATTAAGTCCACTTACAGGGTCAGATGCAGGAATGGCTAAAAATAAGTGATGTTTGTTCTCAACAAATTTTCTGTACCTGAGAAGACTTGGGTTTTAGTTCCAGCTCTGTTAGTACATATAAACAAATGGCCCTGGTCAAGTTGTTCTACTTCCTAGGGGTTAGTCTTGCTTAATTGTATTTCTCCCCAATCTCTCTTAATATTCAATAACTTTTTTTCCCTTTTCTGTTAATTCTGTCTTTCAAGTTCACCTTCTGCCAAGAATATCTGGGGCAGACACTCACCCCAGCTCAGGCTTTCCATTTTCTGGGCCAGTGGTTTTCAAAGTATAGTCCAGCAGCGTCAGCATCACCTGAGAACTTGTAGAAACACAGTTTCTGAGGCCTCACCCTAAAGCTGCTGAATCAGAAACTCTGGGGATAGGTCCAGCACTGTGCACTTTATCAAACTCTTGAAGGTGGCTGTGATACAAGCTAAAGTTTGAGAACCACTGCTATAAGCCACGCCCTAGAATCTCCATCATGGTCTTTATTTGCTAAAGTTCTTTGAGTCAAGGTGTAAATACAGGAGAATAAATTACTTACAAAGCAACAGAGAGTCACAAGTAAAACTTGGAGCCAGCAGAACCTGGTATGGAACATTGGCTTTGCCACTATGCTTGGTCACAGCTGTGTTACTTGGCCCAAGCCATCATTTTCCCTCGCCTCATCTGTAAAATGGTAATAAAAAGACTGCCTACTTCAAGCGGTTGTTGTAAGAATTATGTGATACTATTTGTTTCTGAAAAATAGTAAGGACTCAGCAAATGGGAGCTATTTTTCTTGAGTTACTTAAGTATTTTGTTAGTGATATTTATTGTTTTACCCAACAAAAAGCTAAAAAGAGCAATGTGTGAATTTGGGATTCATTGAGTGTGGTAACCAGACTTCTTCAAAGACTCCTCAAAGATTTCTATGCCCTGATAATCTGGAATCTGTGAGTACGTTACTTCATTTGGCAGAAGGGATGGTGCAGATGTGACTTAGGGTACAGACCTTGAGATGAAGAAATTATTCTAGATTATGTGGGTGGGCCAATTTAACACATGCGTGGAGAACCTCTCTCAGCTGTGATCAGAGCAAGATATAATGATGGAATAAACGTCAGAGAGATGGTACACTGCTGACTTAAAGATGGATGAAGGAGGTGAAGAGACAAAAGGTGCAGCTAGTAAATAGCAACTGAAAAAAAACACGAAACTAGATTCTCCCCTACAAGCTCCAGTAAAGAATGCAGACCTGCTGAGACCTTGATTTTAGCTCATTGAGACCCATGTCAGACTTCTGAAAGAAAGAGGAACTGATGAGCTTTGAATTAATGACAGGAGAAGCAAAAGACTTGGATAATCCATAAAATGGATAAGCAGCCACTGAATAATTAATTGCAATTTAACTGTAGTTAGAGCTTCTTATCTAAAATAAAGATATAGTATATTACAGGATATTTAAAGCTGTATAGCAATAATCCCTTTCTCTAATTTCTTCTTGGAAGTCTTTGGGAAAGACACCTGGGGTACACTATTTTATAACTTCCATGTAATATTAGAATATAAAATACTACCTCTATTGATGATTAGCATCATCATCATGATCACATTTATCTTAAAATAGCTTTTTAAGAATTCTGATGACTAGGAAACTAAGGAAAATCAATGTAAAATTTATGTAGAGAAGCTGAATCTTTCAACTGTTTTTTTTTTTTTTTTTTAATAAAAAATGAGACATAATGCCCTGGGATACATATACAGGATTTTGGTACTTATAAATATCTTGTGACACTGTTAAGGCAAAAAAGAAAAGTGTTTTGAAACTATCTTTATTATTTCTTTTTATTTTTTTAATCTTTTTTTTTTGTGAGAGAGAGAGAGAGCATGAGCAGTGGAGGGGCACAGAAGGAGAGGGAGACACAGAATATGAAGCAGGCTTCAGGCTCCAAGCTGTCAGCACAGAGCCTGATGCAGGACTTGAACTCACGAACTGTGAGATCATGATCTGAGCCAAAGTCGGTCGCTTAACCAACTGAGCCACTCAGGTGTCCCGGAACTATCTTTATTTTTAATGTTTATTTATTTTGAAAGAAAGAGAGAGTGAGAACAAGCCAGGAATTGGCAGAGAGAGAAAGGGAGAGAGAGAATCTCAAGCAGGCTTCACTCTGTCAGCACAGAGCCTGACATGTGCTCTATCTCACAAACTGTGAGATCATGACCTGAGCCGAAATCAAGAGAAGGATACTTAACCAACTGAGCTACCTAGGTGACTCAGAAATATCTTTAGCTTATAGATTTTAGTATAATAATCTACAAAACAAAATAAACAGCTATAACAGGGATTAATATACAACAAAAGTTTAAATGAGTGATTAGTGTATACTCTAATATCAGGGTTTTATGTACTGAGTGTAGGCCTCTGCTGTGCCATTCAGGATGCATGAAATGTAAACTTTTTAAAAAATTTGATTACATTTTCTTTCAGTGACAGACTCTAATAACTTAATGACTAACTTAGGCAAACAAATGAAAAATCACAACCAAAATGGGCTCTGTTAATCATTTCTATTAATTCATATACTAGTAACCATTTTTCCTTTCAGTAGTATCTAAATTTTTTTTGGGGGGGGTTGTTGTCTATACTTTCTGGATACTTACTTTGCATGTCTTACTTTTGTATGTATGTTATATAGTCTTTATACCATCTACCACAACCAGGTCATGGGTGACAGATATAAACAGCTGATATTACTTCTCATTTTTGTATTATATGCAACTGTACTTACTAAATACATTTGGAATGCATATATTTCAAGCACACAATGTATAACATCATGTGGTAGAAATAAATTGATCAGTAAATACTGGCATTGCCCTGTCTTTGTTCCCAGCAGGTCACTATGATTACTCTGATTTACCATATTGATTTCCTTGAGTCATAATATCCAAATTCCCCATCTATTACTCTGGGTTACTTTGAGTTCACACAAAATGTGACCTGGGTAAAAAGTAAAGATCTAAACATTCAAACCACAAACAATGATTATTTTATAACCATTTTTTTTTAATTTTAAAAGACAGATTTTTTAAATTCTACTTACATCAGACAAGTAAGTAGTTTTACTCTATTCCTTGTGTTTAAATCCAATTTTTGCATGCAGGATTTCATTGTGGAGAAAATAGGAGATTTCTTGGGTCATATATAATTTATATAAGGATTCTGGGGTGGAGAATGTTTTAAATGTAACGAATTTAGTAACAAGTTAAACATTGTGCTTATTTAATTTTGAAGGCAGCCCGAAAGTTTCAACAAACCTGTATCCTCTTAATCTTCTGGCTAATTGTTCAACATGCAGTAGGTGGTTGTTGCTTATAAAATAAAGGAGTTAAGCATATACAGTCATATGCTCCCAGACAGTTTGTAATATATAGGAAGGAGTTGTCTAGCTTTACATAGAAATAGAAAAAGCAAACACAACTAACTTGAAGCAGAAGTCCCAAAGGGGACTCCACATGCTTGTTTCAGGATTTCTTATTCAGATCTGCTGCTATTACTCTAAAATAGCTCAAAGAGTGGTAAGAAATAAGTAGTCTCTTTTAAGCATGTACCTGCTGGATTCACACTAGCCAGCCATGCTGAAACCTCACACCTTGCGGAAAAGCTCTGGCTTCAAATATATGTGAATTTTAGCCAGTTACCTAAATCACTGAATAATTACCTAGTGTTGGTAAGTCACAATCCAAGGAGGTTTTAAGAAAAAGATTCTTGGGGTGTCTGGGTGACTTAGTCGGTTGAGTGTCCAACTTTGGCTCAGGTCATGATCTCATGGTTCGTGGGTTCGAGCTCTGTGTCAGGCTCTGTGCTGACAGCTAGCTCAGAGCCTGGAGCTTGTTTCAGATTCTGTATCTCCCTCTCTCTCTCACCCTCTCCTGCTCATGCTGTCTCTCGTTCTCTCTCTCTCTCTAAGAAAAAAATTTTTTAAAAAAGAAAAAGATTCTTTCTGTATATACATTATTACTTTCTCCTTTGCTAATCCTTACTTTTCCCTATTTGTAGGTCTTCTAATTTATAGACTTTTTAGCAATTTAACAAAGAGACTCTGGTTTCATGTTGCCTGGTGAATTGTGCCTGAATGAAAATATCTTCAGTTCATTAATCAAAGATGTCAAATTGGGTTATTTTTTTAATTATTGTTCATTGTCAGGTTTGTATATGCAGTCATGATAAAAGGTCAAATAGTATTCATTGACAAGAATATAATGAATGGAATAGGACAAACCATGGAAAAATCTTCTGGATTTCTTACTTGATATTAATGCACAGTCTGATTACACAACATAGCTCATCGAAGGGCAAAGCTGTTGACCTCCAATTCATTCATATATTCAATGAGTACATATTGACTATCTACCATGGTACTTATGCATTCTGTTTCATAAGAGGATGCAACATTAAACCAAACAGGCAAATTACTGGGCGTGAGGGACTTTAACCAAAATAGCTAACTAAACATACAGCCTGCTAGAGTGTTATAAATGATATATAAATAATACATGATAAGGATAGAACAGGGTAAATTGAAAGGAAATATGAGGGATAAAGGCTAAAATTTAATATTTCTACTAGTAGAAACAAATACAAAAACTCATTAACACAGAGTCTATACTCAGAGAAAAAAGATTCTTACCTGGTGGAGTTAACATTTCTGTACTATGTAGTAAAAGATATGGAGTGTCGAGAGAGATAGAAGGATAGGGGTTTTAGGAATGCTGGGGGTACATATATAGTTGGGTTGCAAATTAGATATGGTAGTCAGGGTAGATTTCACTGAAAAAGTGAAAGTAAACAAAGAGTTGATGGAAGTGAGAAAGAAATTATGTAGACATTTAGAAAGAACATTTTAGGCAGAGGAAATAGCCCATGTAAAGAACTCATGAATGGATTGTGCCCATTTGTTCGAAGAACATCAATGAGGCCAGCATGTTTGGGATGGAGTAAAAATTGGGAAGAACAGTAAGAGCTGAAGTCTGAGAGATAATGGGGGCCAAGGTATGCATGGCTTCGAGGACACTGTTGTGTTTCCTCTGAGGAAAAATAGATGAATTGCAAAGTTTGCTTAGAGAAGTTATATAATCTGACATATTTCCTCTGGTTGCTCTGTTTGGAGTAGAATGTAAAGCAAGCAGCACAGGCAGGAGGAAGGAAACAATTCCAGGGCTTTTCCAGAGATGAAAAGATGGTAGCTCAGAAGAAGGTAGTAGCCATGGAAATGGATAGTAATGGTTGTGCTCTATGTCTGCCAATGCAGTAAGTCCAGAGATTACAAAAATTAGGGAAAAATGAAGAAAAAAAGGCCAAAGGGCAAATTTAATATGGTGTTTTATTTAGCTATTTGATCTATTCATTATTTGCATTATCTGGACATTTGAGAAACTCCAACACATAATTCCATTGCCCTGGAATTCCCACCCAAAAGTAGTTAAACACTTTGTTTTCTAATTGTATGATAAATCACGATTTCTTATTTCAGTTCCAGGCCTTGCCTCCTTTTATCTCTCTTAAGATAACTGAAATTATATTTTTAAAAAAACTTACAAATTTCCATTCCAATGTGGTGATGTAGGAAGACCCTGAACTCCCCTTCTCCACAGACACACTGAATCTGTCTACTTAGAAAGTAATTCCTCCTGCAGAGGAACTGAGGACTAACTGAACAGATCATGTATAATAGAAGATAGAGAGACAACACAGAGAATGGCAAGAGGGATAGAGACATGTTAGTGAGGGCAATCCCCCACCTGACTCAAACACTGCAGGAAGAAGGGATAGTACTGTGGAACTATGAGCAGATTTGTCTGTCTTGGAAGGAAGAGTTGTCATTCAAAGGACAATTAGAATATAAGGGAATCAACTTTAGAACCTTGGAAAGTAGGGGAAGGGGGTGCTTCTGGAACTATCTCCAGGTTGGAGGGCCTGGCAAGAGCCACAGTTTATGTTTTGTCTCTACCTTGTAGTTGGGAACAGTGTCCAGGTAGCGGCCTGCCACCTAAGTGAGTCCCGGGCCCCAGATGCCCTATGGCACAGAAAAAAGAGCAACTAGAATATAAAGTATCCAAATGTAGAACTTCACCAAATGGCAAGGGAATTACCAAAACTTTCTAGAGGAGCTGATGAAGCCATGGTTTACACTCCACTTCCACCCTGATGGCATGGACAGGAGTAGGCTCCAGCCTACTATGTCAATGAACCTGGGGTCCCTTGCTCATACCAGCCCTAGCCATCCCATCAAGGCAGCTTCAGTGTGGCACACTTTGGGACACCCATGGTTAGCACTCTCTATGGGACCTGCCATCTCACCAAGGTGATAGGTGCAAATCACCGCAGGACATTCTAAGCCCACACTGCTTTGGCTCCAGCCACACTTTCAGGGTTCCCTCTGCACAGAGCACCCTGGGAACTACTGTCCCATGCCTGCCTTGGCTTTGGCCACACCACCAGGGTGCTTCCTGTGAGGAGTATCCCAGGACACTTTGGCTTGTGTCACTTCAGGTTTAATTGTCCCCCTAGGACAATTTCTGTGTGGAGAGCCTGAGGTCTCCCTCACTTGCACCACTTCAGCTTTAACTGTCTAACCAGGGTGCCCTCTGTGTAGAGACACCTAGGACTGTCCTAACCCATACCCACTTCATATTAGCCATCCCACAAGGGTGTCCCCAGTACAGAGTACCCTGGTACCCCAGTTTATGACAGCCATAGCTCAAGCCAGCCAGCCAAGGTTACCAGGCACATACAGTCCACACAGATAATGACTAAACACAATATATATCATCACTTCAAGTTTAGGTGAAATATCTATTCCACCTAATTCATAATACAAGTAGAGAAAATCAAGCAAAGTGAAGAGACAGAGGAATAGGTTCTAAAGAAAAGAACAAGACAAAACCCTAGAAAAAGAACTAAAGGAAATAAAAATAAGCAACTTACATGATAAAGAGGTTAAAGTAATGATCATAAAGATGCTCATCAGACTGGATACAAGAGTGATGAATTCAGTGAGAACTTCAACCAAGAGAATATATTTTAAAAAATCAGAGTTGAAGAATTAAAAACTAAAGTGAAAATTATACTAGAGAAATCATCAGTCTGCAGGGGGCACCTGGGTGGCTCAGTTGGTTAAGTGTTCAACTTCAGCTCAGGTCATGATCTTGTGGTCCATGAGTTCAAGCCCACTCTGTGCTGACAGCTCAGAGCCTGGAGCCTGCTTTGGATTCAGTTTTTCCCTCTCTCTCTGCCCTTCTCCTACTCACACTCTGTCTCTACTCTCAAAAATAAATAAAACATTAAAAAAATTTTTTTTAATTTAAATTTAAAAATTTAAATTTAAAAATTTAAAATTTAAAATTTTTTTTAAATTTTTAATGTTTTATTTATTTTTGAGAGTAGAGACAGCATTAGCAGGGGAGGGTTAGAGAGAGAGAGAGGGAGACACAGAACCCGAAACAGACTCCAGGCTCTGAGCTAGCTGTCAGCACAGATCCCGACGCCGGGCTTGAACCCACGAACTGTGAGACCATGACCTGAGCTGAAGTTGGATGCTTTACCGACTGAGCCACCCAGGTGCCCCTAAAATTTTTTTTTTAAAGATTGAAGACTGCAGAAGAATGGATCAGTGATCTGGAAGCCAGGGTAATGGAAAGCTACTATGATGAATAGCAAAAGGAAAAACATAATTGAAAAAAATTAGGATAAGTTAAGGGATCTCTGGGACATCAAGTGAATCAACATTAATATTATTGAGGTCTAAGAAAGAGAAAAGAGCAGAAAATTTATCTTAATGAATAATAGTGGGAAACTTCCCTAAGCTAGTAAAAGCAACAGACATCCTGGTTTGGGTTAAAGAGAGAGTCTCAAATAAGACTCTCTCTCAAAAATAAAAAAACATTAAAGAAAAAGAATATTGAAATGAATATCAAGCATCTTTTCCAACTATAATGGTATGCAGCTAGAATTAATTACAAGAAAAAGATAGGAAAAAACTCCAGATACATATGGAGGCTAAACAATATGCTGCTAGAAAACCTAAACAATACGCTACTAAATAAAACCAAAGAGGCAATGAAGAAATCAAAGATGAAATTTTAAAAAATGCATGGAGAAAAGTAAAAATGAAAAACAACAGTCCAAAATTTGGGGATGCAGCAAAAGTAGTTCAAAGTTGGAAATTTATAGTAATACAGACCTATCTCAAGAAACAAGAGAAATCTCACATAAACAATTTTAACCTTACATCTAAAAGAAATAGAAAGAGAAAAAACAAAGCCCAAAGTTAGTAAAATATAAGAATTAATAAGCCAGTGTAAAAATAAGTGAAATAGAGACTTTAAAAAACAATAGATTAGGGTGCCTGGGTAGCTCAGGTGGTTAAGTGTCCAACTTTGGCTCAGGTCATGATTTCATGATCCAAGAGTTCGAGCCCCATGTCGGGCTCTGTGCTGACAGCTTGGAGTCTGGAGTCTGCCTGAGATTCTATGTTTTCCTCTCTGTCTGCCCTTCTCCCACTTGTGTTCTGTCTCTCTCCCTCTCAAAAATAAACATTAAATTGAAAAAAAAAAGAGAAAAATAAATAAAAAACAATAGATTAAAGAAACCAAAAGCTGTTTCTTCAAAACTGTAAACAAATGTAATAAATCCTTAGCCAGACTCACCAGTAAAAAAGAGAGAGAATCCAAACAAAAGTTGAAATGAAAGAGAAGTAATATCTGACAACACAGAAATACAAAGGATTATAATAGAATACTACAAAAAAATTATGTGCCAAAAAATTAGGCAACCTAGAAGAAAAGAATACATTCCTAGAAATACACAATCTTACAAAATTGAATCAGGAAGAATTAAAAAATCTGAACAAACTTATTACTAGTAATGACATTGAATTGTTAATCAAATAAGCTATAAAGGAATAAAATTTTAGGACCAGATCGATTCACAAGTGAATTCGACTAATTATTCGACTAAATATTTAAACAAGAGTTAATACCTATTCTCCTCAAACTATTTCAAAAAAGAGAGGAGGAATATATAATGGAATATTGCTCGTCCATATAAAAGAATGAGATCTTGCCACGTGCAGCAACATGGATGAACCTAGAGGGTATTATGCTAAGTGAAATAAGTTAAACAGAGAAAGAGAGATACCATGTGATTTCACTTATATATAGAATCTAAAAAATAAAACAAATGAATAAACAAAGAGCAGAAACAGACCCATCAATATAGAGAACCAACTGATGGTTATTAGAGGGGAAAGTGTTAGAATGATGGGCAAAATGGGTTTGGGAAGTAGGAGGTACAATCTTGCAGTTATGGAATGAATATGTCATGGGAATGAAAGGTATAACATAAGGAATAATGTCAATGCTATTGTAACGGTGTTGTATGGTAACAGATGGTTGCTACATTGTGGTTAAGCATAACATAATATATAAACTTGTCAAATCACTATACTGTACACCTGAAACTAACATAACATTGTGTGTCAACTATAATTCAATAGAAGAAAAGAGCAAGTGTAAAAGATATTTAAGAGCATACCTTTTTCTTTTTGATTAATGTGATCTATTATTATATCACTACTACAGAACTAACGCAAAATGTTGCGGTTTGTTCTTGATTTTCCACACAATTACAGACAAATTTTCATTCACAAAACAGAATAAAGACCTGATGAAGAAATAAACCAACCTTGAATATGCAATTGTCTATTACTATTAAAAGTCCATTCTAATCTACAGATTAATCTAGCAGCATAAATATATGAAGATCTTAGGCATGCCAAGGAAATAGGGTGGCTCTAATCACTACATGAAATCTTTTTGAATAAAAAAACATTTGCTGTTTATTCTCTAAGCTGCACAGTCCAGTAGGCGAGCCACTAGGCAGTGGCTAATGAGCAGTTGAAATGTGGCTAATCTAAAGTGAATGCATTGCAAATGTAAACTATATAACAGATTTCAAAGAATAAGTACAGGAAAAAAAAGAGTAAACTATATAATATTTTATGTTAAAGCAATAAATCTTTGAATATATTAGGCTAAATAAAATCTATTATTAATATTTAATTTATTTTAGGTTTTTTTAATATAGCCACTAGAATTTAAAATTACATACATTGGTTATACTTATAGGTCACATTATATATCTTCTGGACATTTCTTCTCTAAGGTATAGAATAAGGATAAGATTTAAAATTTTTTTTATTCTATGTCCTTTTTTAACAGTTTATTTAAGGGACACCTGGTAGCTCAGTTGGTTGAGCTTCTGACTTTCCTTATGTCATGATCTCATGGTTTGTGAGTTCGAGTCTCGTGTTGGTATCTGTGCTGACAGCTTTCAGCCTGAAGCCTGCTTCAGATTTGTCTCCTCTCAAGTTCCTTCCTGTCTCTCTCTCTGTCTCAAAAATAAACGTTAAAATTAAAAATAAGTAAATAAAAGTTTGTTTGCGTTTAATTAAAGTGAAAAAAAGATCCTGTTTCTGGCAAGGGAGAAAAAAGTGATAGAATACAATAAGAAAATGATGTCCTTTTAAGGATGTGTCTCCCTCACTCCCTTTTATAAAGCAGATAAATCCTAGTGATAATAAAACAAATCTCCACATGTCAGAGATAATGTGTTCAAATGAGTACTTAAATTCCAACCAAAGCCTTCTGGTTCAGACTTAGAAAAAATTAATTTTGCTATATTTTTAATTTATTGATCACTGACATTAAAAAAAGAACCCAAAATATTGTTCATACCTAGTGTCTGTACCTAGGCAGGGAGTCAAACTATTTATTGCCATGCAGAATCCAAAAGTAAATTCTCATTGTCCAAATCACTAATTCCCAAATTCTAGATAAATCTTAAATCAGTATTGTACAACATTGTGTAACTTACCTTAATTATTCTAAGTTTTTTACTTGTTGTATGATATTTACTACCCTAATTAAACACTTTTTTAAAAAGGTTCGTTTATTTATTTTTGAGAGAGAGAGAGAGAGACAGCACAAGTAAAGGAGGGGGAGAGAGAGAGAGAGAGACATAGAATCTGAAGCAGGATCCAGGCTCTGAGATGTCAGTGCAGAGCTGGACGTGGGGCTTAAACTCACGAACTATGAGACTGTGACCTGAGCCGAGTCGGACGCTTAACCAACTAAGCCACCTAGGTGCCCTTAAATGTTATGTAGTTCTTACTTTTGGATAAGCATAGCAAACCCTATAATCCAAGACTAAAGATGCAATTAAAAATATGTATTATACCTTACATTGTTCTATAGGTAGTTTTCTGTTTTACACTCTATGTACATGATTCATTTTGGTTAATTTATTTGTATGAGATTTAGATCTTGCATCAGTGGATTAAGCCCCACTTAGTCACGGTGTATAATTATTTCAATATATTTCCGAGTTCTATATCCTATCTTTTTTTTTTTTAAATGTTTTATTTATTTCTAGGAGAGAGAGACAGCGTGAGCAGGGGAGGGTCAGAGAGAGAGGGAGTCACAGACTGAAACAGGCCCCAGGCTCCGAGCTGGCAGTCAGCACAGAGCCCGACGCGGGGCTCGAACCCACAAACCGTGAGATCATGACCTAAGCGAAAGTCGGAAAGTTGGACGCTTAACCAACTAAGCCACCCAGGCGCCCCTCTATATCCTATCATTTAAAAAGGATTGTGCAGCTTGGTTTTTGTTTGCTTGCTTGTTTGTTTTTAAGTAGGCTCCAAGTCCAGTGTGGAGCCTAACAAGAGGCTTGATCCTCTAACCCTAAGATCAAGATTCAGAGCTTAATTAACTGAGCCAAACAGGCATCCATGATCTTTGTTTTTGAGGACTTTTAGTTTTCCATTTTGTATTGTCTGTCTGGTTTGGGAACCATGGCAATACTAATTTAATAATATACATTGAGAAATGTTCTCTTCATTCCTAATTTCTAAAAAAGTTTATTTAGAATTGATGCTAATTCTTTTTTTAATGTACAAAGTGTGTTTATTTACTTTGAGAGAGAGAGAGAGTAGGTGCGGAAAGGGGAGAGAAAGAAAGTGAGAGAGAGAAAATCCCAAGCAGGCTCCATGCTGTCAGTGTGGAGCCTGACATGTGACTTGATCCCACAAATTGTGAGTCATGACCTGAGCCAAGATCAAGAGTCATACACTTAAATGACTGAGCCACCCAGGCACCAATTAGAATTGGTGCTAATTTTTTAAATGTTTAGTAGAATTCTCCAGTGAAACCATCTGGGCTTGGAGATTTTCCTTTTGGAGTTTTAAAATTATGAAGTTCAATTTCCTGAATAGTTATAGGCCTATTTAGATTATCTATTTCATATTGGGTATGTCTGCTAGTGGTATTTTTCAAGGAACTGGTCCATTTTGTCACAGTTGTCAACTTCACCAATATAGAATTGTCTGTAATATTCCATCATCATCATCATCATCATCATCATCACCACCACTTGATTTCCAAAGCGTCTTTAGTGATATCTTGTTTTATTTTTAGTATTGATAATGCATGTTTTTTTTCCTTTGTCGTTATTGCTAGAAGTTTGCAATTTCATTTATCTTTTCAAAGAACCAACTAGTTGTGTCATTGATTTTCTCTATTGTTTTGCCAGAAATAATTCCAATTATTTCTACTTTATTATTTCCTTCTTTCTGCTTGTTTTGAGTTTATCTCAAAACTTTTTTTTTTGCTAGCTTTTTAAAATAGGAGTTTACAGATTTGAGACTTTCCCCTTTCATAATGTATATATTTAGGTACTATTAATTTGCCTCTTAGTACTGCTTTGCTACATCCCATAGATTTTGACATGTTTTGTTTTCATTTGTATTAAGTTCAATGTAACTTAACAACTTTTTTTCTTGGGACTTGCTCTTTGGCCATATGCCATTTGGAAATTTCTTGAGGCAACTGGGTGGCTCATTGTGTTAAGCATCTGAATCTTGATTTTGGCTCAAGTCATAATCACAAGGTTTGTGAGATCAAGTTCCACACTGGGCTCTGCACTCTTAGTGCAGAGCCTGCTAGGGATTATCTATCTCTTTTAATTAATTAATTAATAATTAAATTTGTGTGTGTGTGTGAGAGAGAGAGAGAGAGAGAGAGAGAGAGAGAATATGAGTGGGGAGGGGCAGAGAGAGGGAGACACAGAATCGGAAGAAGGCTCCAGGCTCTGAGCTGTCAGCACAGAACCCAACATGGGGCTCAAACCCACGAACCTTGAGATCATGACCTGAGCTGAGATTGGATACTTAACCAACTGAGCCACCCAAGCACCCCAATAATTTTTTAAAAAGAAGTGTGTTTCCTAGTTTCCTAGTATTGGTAAATTCTTTTATCAATTTGTTCTATCTTAGATCTAGTTTTCTCTAAACATGTATTCGAAATTACTTCAATTAAATAACTTTAAGGATTATTTTATGGAAAAGGATATGGTCTGTCTTGGTATATATTTTCCACAGGAACTTGAAGGCATATTCTGCTCTTTTTCTGTAGAGTTTTTCTTTAAGTGTCCATTCAACTCTATTGATTGATATTGTTGAATTCTATATACTTCCTGATTTTCTTCTCTAGTTGTTCTATGAATTGTTTAGATAGGGCATTGAAGTCTCTAACTATAAATGTGAATTTATTCTTTTAGTTTTCAGTTCTTGTTTCACATATTTTGTAGCTCTCTTGTATATGTACAATCTTGGTAGATTAACCCTTTTGCCGTATGTAATTTATTGTCTGTCTCTGGTACTCTTCTTTCTGTGAAATCCACTTTATCTGATATTAATAAAATTATCCCTGCTTTCTTCTTATTAACTTTGCCTTACATACCTTTCTTTATCCTTTTACATTTAACCTGCCTACATCATATATAAGTTTCTCATACCACATTTTTAACCCACTCTACCATTCTGTCTTTTATTTGGTATATTTAGACCTTTTATATTTGATGTAAGTATTGATATGTTAGGTCTTCAGTCTATGTGTTTTTTTTGTTTTCTGTTTGTTCTTTTGTTTGTGCTTTTTTCCTGTTTTCTGTAGATTATTTGTTATCATTTTTAGAATAACATTTAAAAAATGTTTAAGGTTTATTTATTTTTGAGAGAGAGAGAGAGGTCACAAGCAGGGGAAGGGCAGTATACAATGCAAAGCAGGCTCCAGGTTCCAAGCTGTCAACACAGAACCTAATGCAGGGCTGGAACCCACAAACTGTGAGATCATGACCTGAGCCGAAGTCAGATGCTTAACTGACTGAGCCACCCAGGGGCCCCTAGAATAACATTTTGATTTATCTAAATACTTTTTGAAAGTATCTCTTTTTAAAGTTTTTTAGTGGTTGTTCTGGGCATTACATTATATATACATAATTTATTACAGTCTTTGGGTATTGTCATTCTACCAGTCTGTATGAAGTATAGAAACCTTACCTCCCTTTATGTTCTTTTACCTTCTCTATTTACAATATACTTTCCTTAAATATTTCTTCTACATACATTTAGAATCACTATGTGCAGTGATACTATTATTACTTTTTACTTTAAGGAGACCATTATTAGAAAATAGGAGAAAAAGGGGTGCCTGGGTGGCTCAGTCCATTAAGCGTCCGACTTCAGCTCGTTTATGATCTCACGGTTCGTGGGTTTGATCCCTGCATCGGGCTCTGCATTGGCAGCTAGCTCAGAGCCTGAAGCCTGCTTTGGATTCTGTGTCTCTCTCTGTCTCTAACCCTCCCCTGCTCATGCTGTCTCTCTCTCTCAGAAATAAAATTTAAAAAAAAAATTAAAAATAAAATAGGAGGAGGGCGCCTGGGTGGCTTAGTCGGTTAAGCGTCCGACTTTCGCTTAGGTCATGATCTCGCGGTTTGTGGGTTCGGGCCCGCGTCGGGCTCTGTGCTGACTGCCAGCTCAGAGCCTGGAGCCTGTTTCAGTCTGTGATTCCTTCTCTCTCTGACCCTCCCCTGCTCACCCTGTCTCTCTCTCTCTCTCTCTCCTAGAAATAAATAAAACATTAAAAAAAAAAATAAAATAGGAGGAAAAAACCTTTTGTATTACCAACATTTTTGCTTAGTGTATATTCTTTTTTATGTTCCAAGCAAGTTTCCTTATGTTTTATTCCCCGCTCTGTTTAGGAAATTCTTCTAGCCATTCTTCACCTGTTCTTGGCCAAAAGGCCAGGAAGCAATCTCCCATCCATTCTTTTAGGGTAGACCTGCCAACAATAAATTCTCTTAGTTTTCCTTCATCTGAAATGTTATGATTTCCCTTTCACTATTAAAGAGTAATTTCTCTGGATATGGGATTGTGGATTAATAGTTTGCTTCTTCCAGCACTTGAAAAATGCCCTGCTACTTCCTTCTGGCCTTCATGGTTTCCGACAAAAAGCTACTCTTATTCTAATAATTTTTCGCGTGTAGGTATGGTGTTTTTATCTTGATGCTTTCAAGAATTTTTTTGTTTTCAGTTTTCCTAAGTTTGACTATGATGTATTTTAGTGTGGAATTCTTTGGGCTGATACTGTTTGGAGTTTACTAAGATTCCCGAATCTGTTGTTTCATAGCTTTTGCCAAATGTAGGAAGTCATCATTTTCTTCAAGTACTTTTTTCTCTTTCTCTTCTACTTGCTAAACAATGACATGAATGTTAGACTTTTGTTATAGTCTCGCAGTGCTCTGATTATTCATTTTTGGTTTTAGCTTATTTTCTCTTTGTTGTTCAGGTTTTTTTTTTTTTTCTATTGTTGTAATTCTTCTTTCTTTCTGTTCCTCCATTTAGCCCATTCATTGATATTTTTATCTTGGTTCTTGTATTTTTCAGTTTTTAAATTTCCATTTGGTTCTTCTTTATATTTTCCATTTCTTTGCTGAAACTTTATATTTTTTTATTTGTTGCATTTGAAATTTATCAATAAAGGGTTTTTATGATGACTACATTAAAACTTTGGCAAGTAATTCTAACATTTCTGTCATCTTGAAATTGGCATCTATTACCCTCCTACACTACTGGTGGGAATGTAAACTGGTGCAGCCCCTCTGGAAAACAGTGTGGAGGTTTCTCAAAAAATTAACAGTAGAACTCCCCTATGACCCAGCAATAGCACTGTTAGGAATTTACCCAAGGGATACAGGTGTGCTGATGTTTAGGGGTAAATGTACCCCAATGTTCATAGCAGCTCTCTCAACATAGTCAATACATGGAAAGAGCCTAAGTGTCCATCAACGGATGAATGGATCAAGAAGATGTGGTTTATCTATACCATGGAATACTACATGGCAATGAGAAACAATGAAATCTGGCCATGTGTAGCAACATGGATGGACCTTGAGGGTGTTATGCTGAGTGAAATAAGTCAGGCAGAGGAGGACAAATACCTTATGTTTGCACATACAGGAGGATTAGGAGGAACTTAACGGAGGACCATGAGGGAGGAGAAGGGGAAAAATAATTGGGGAGAGGGAGGGAGGCAAACCATGTGAGACTCTTGAATGCAGAGAACAAACTGAGGGCTGATGGGGGTGGGGGAGAGGGGAAGGGGGTGATGGGCATGGAGGAGGGCACTTGTGGGATGAGCACTGGGTGTTATATGGAAACCAACTTGACAATAAACTATTTAAGAAATAAAATAAAATAAAATGGAAAGTTTTGCCCAAAAAAATTAAAAAAAGAAATTGGCATCTATTAACTGTTATTTTCTCAATCAGCCTAAGATATTCTTAGTTCTTGGTATGATGAGGTTTTTTTTTATTGTTGTTTATTGAAAGTGGTACATTTTGAATGTCAACCTTCAATTTTAGCCTATTTCCTCTGAAACCGTATAGAAGCAGGTGGAGGAAATGTGCCACCTTGTCACTGCCAGATGGGAACTGATGTTGTTTCCCAACTCAACTTGTCTTCACTCTCAGCTTGATGAGAAGAGTAGTCATTACTGAGTGGGTGTTCATGTCTCCTACTAAATCTCTATTAAATACCTTTCTGGTTGGGAAAAGTAGGAGTGTCTTATTACTCTTCCCTATGAGGCCTCCTCTGACATCATGGGAAACAAACCTGGTTATCACTGGGTGGTGGTGAATATCCCGACTCTCCATTAGACCTCTCTGGATACCACCAAAGCTGGGACTATAAGTGATGCTTTATGATTGCCAGATGTATGTGGAAATCCAGGCTTTCTAAATGGTCTTTAACTCTACAAGGGGAAGTTATCACCTAGTGGTGATGAAATTCTTGGCTTTTTACTCTGGCCTCTCTGAAATCATTCTGGCAAGGGTGGAAGTAGAGATTACCCACTCAGTCTTGAGTGTTTGGGGGTCAGCGTCACATTTTTTTTCTGTGAAATTTGGATTAGGAAGAGAGGTATTGTCTAGAGTTTTCTGTCTTCCCATATTGTCTCTTTCCTGGTTCTTTGGAGAGTGAATGCCAATTTTTATTGGGGATATTTTATTCACTGGCTTTTCTGGGTTGTCAGCTTCTTTAGTTCCAAGTCTGGACTATGTTAAGCTAAAAGAAAACTCACAATACCTTATCCATCTTTGTGCCTCAAGACCCCTAACCAATCCACTTTCTTCTCTCTACCTTGTGTTTCACATATACATAATATCCAACATCTTTACTTGTACCTAGTGGGAGGAATAGGGAAAAGTAGATTTATTGCATCTTCTCAATTTTTCTTTTTTTTTTTTTTTTTTACTCTCCTCCACCCAGCCTAGCAAGGAGAGAAGTACCTTGAAGTTATATGTCTTGACCTAGGCTCTGCTGATGGTCAAGTGTGGGTGCTTCCAAATACAGACTCAAAGGCAGATGTGGAATTTAAGGCATCTCTAGTTTCTTCCTAGCTTCCCTCTATCTTACCCACTTTGCCACCTTCTAAAATGAGCTGCTCAAGACAGTTGATTAGAGGGGCACAGAGAAACACAGGTATAGAAGGTCTGTTTCTTGACAGCATGCGTCAATTGGAGGGAGTTATTTAGCTTTTTCCTCCTGCAGGACTTCTAATTATCTTGGGGAACCACAAATTACCATGAATCATTTGAGATACAAGGTCAGCCAGCCCATCCACCTGCACTGTGGGAGGCCTGATTTTATTATCACTAACCATGCTTATTTTATTATCACTAACCATGCTTATTTTATTATCACTAACCATGCTTGATAGATGGATGTCAAGGCTGTCTGGAATTCCTTTTACAAAAGAAGCTGTATAACATTACTTAGTAGGTTACTCGTTTATTCTGGCTGAGTTGACACTAGATTTGATTTTCAGTGAAGCCAGCTAATAGAGACAATAGCAAAAAGTAAAAACAAAACAAAACAAAAGACAAGAAGACAGCGTAGAGTCTGTCATTCAAAGGGGACTTGAGGGGAAAAAATGTCCCCTATTTATTTTCCTTAAGGTGGGAAAGGAATGAAAGAACATACTAGATCACACTCTCATTCTACACCTCAGTATCCTCATTCATTAGCATTCTCTAATTTGCAATCATTGTTTACCCTCCTTACCTCTAAGGGTTTCTGTGAGGCTAAAATGTAGTACAATATCTACCCCTCCAATAATAAGTGAGTACAAATCCCTCATTATTGGCAACTTTGCATTAGTCAATGCATCCTCTGAATTCTTTTTGCTTTCTCATAGTCTTCTTATACTTCCATTCAGGATTTAAGAAGGAAGTGGAGAAGTTCCAGGCTCCATGAGGTATAATGAAACCAGCCTAGTGATGCCAATTGCATTTTTTCACCATAAGATTTGCTGGCATGAGCATGAGAAGAGGATGGGAAGATGTAATGAGAAGAAGAAAGAGGTTAAGACAGGAACTTACATCTACTCATGAAATGTGTGTTAGTCCCTTCGTATACCCCAGGCGCTAAGCCAGACATTGAAATTAAAAGTATATGCGGTCCAGTCCTCCACTGGATTCCCGCATAGACAATGAAACAAATAATAATCATACAATGCCAATAGTGTCAATGATAATGATTTATGCAAGTGTCTTTTTAAAAAGTTGTTCTTGTTTTTTTTTTTGTTTTTATTTTTTATACAGAGAGAGACAGAGCATGAGCAGAGGAGGGGCAGAGAGAGAGGGAGACACAGAATCTGAAGCAGGCTCCAGGCTCTGAGCTGCCAGCACAGAGCTCAACGCGTGGCTCAAACCCATAAACCGTGAGATCATGACCTGAGCCGAAGTTGGGTGACTGAGCCACCCAGGTGCCCCATGAGCCACCCAGGCACCCCTATGCAAGTGTCTTTAAATACATAGCATTCTTAACTCTGTCTACATGTTCAGGAAGGAAATTTTCACTGAGATGGTCATATTTAAGCCAAGTCTTATAAAGATGAAGGAGTGAAGAAAAGAGTGATATATGGGAACACTGGATACAAGAAAAGTTAGGAGAAAAGTTTGCAGCAGCACCCATTTGAAGTGACAATAGAAGGGCTACAATTTATCAACAGCAAGGAAATCATTTAAAAAAATAAAGGAAAAAAAACCCAGATACAACAAGTACAGTTTGAAAGCAAGGTAAAGTTGAATACATTTCAAGTTAGCATAAGAAAATTTAGTCTTCAGCAGTTTCTCTTTAAGTTAGCAACATTTTATTTAAGAACAAGAATTCCCCCAATTGCCTCTCTCTGTTCTTAAAACATCAGAAGCTTTGTGTCTGAGAAAGGAGAATAAAACCCTCTGTCTCTTAATTCCTTTGCATATATAGACCATGTGAGACACTTGACGCCATGCTGACTCACCTATTCCCTTGTCGAATTTGATAGGCCACAAGCTCTGGAATTCTCTTAAGGGTATAAAAAAAAAGAGAATGGGGGAGATCAAGAAGCTATTGTTGAAACATGGCATCTAAGAAGTGGCATTTATTCTTGCATTTTACATGTTTAAATCCACTAGGATCCACTAGGATCTTTGTCCAAAATCTCTGATTACTGATCACAAATTCAAGGGCCAGTTCTGGATGTACAAGGTGTATTTATTTTATCCACATAGCTTTTTAAAAATCTTAAAATTTACTCAAATGTATTATTTGAATTAATTGGTTTTCTGTGAAAATCACAATACCTGGCTTTCTAGATCCACATTTCTGCATAACAAATGAACACCATGATGAACTACCATCTCCTGTAGATAAAGCCTGTGCTCTGCAGTTTATCATGTCTCCATTCTACTCTGTTTCCTTATACCTGGCTAGATTCACTCAATTTGCTCTAGTTTTTCAACTCAGTAGACTTAGAGTTTATGAATCCATATGTAAATAAAACAATTAAAAAATGTATCTCACTTGATTTTGATGATGTGCCCTAGCTTCAGTTTTCAGAAATGCAAAACCAAAGGCAGGGATTTGGATACAAGTAGTTTATCTGGAAGGTGTGCCCAAAAAGCTATATTGGAGTAGGAGCAGGGAAGGGAAGATTGCCAAGAAAGAGTGGGTTAATTGACAATTTACTGCATGGAGTGTATGTGACCTTCTGAAAAATAATTTAGAATGGACTCATCAGGAGAATAGAAATGGAGCATTTACTATCACATTAATGCTTTCATTGGTTGACAGTCATACGTGGGAGCCATTAACTCTCCTACGTGTCCAGCCTTCTACCAGGTTGCTTGAGCCTAGGAGGAGAGCTTATGTTAGGGAGTTGTAAGTGCTCATGACAAGTGTCCATTGCAGTTGCAGACAGCCTCACACTGGCCCAAGTACTATGGATGAGGTAACAATAGTTCTTGCTACATAGTGATACTCCTGAAATGGAATGTTAGTCCAGATCCTTCAAGAGGCAAACAAGAAGACGGAATTAAGCATGCAAAGATTTGTTTAGGGGAAATACCTATGAAAGAAAATGGGAAAGCCTGGGAAAGCCATGAGAACTCAATGCAGGTCTGTCCTTAAATTAAAGGGAGAGAGGAAACAGGGATAAGGCAGAAGTGTCTCATATAGCCAAAGGGCCTAAGAAATGGTTTGGCAAAGCCATTGTGAAGTATTTTAGTCGAAGTCTGTTGTCAGAGGCATTTCAGGTCTTCCCAAGAATAGGTTTGCCTTGGCATCCCTGCCATCTTGCCATTGGCTGGGCATCATCCTAAGAGGTATATCCTCTGCACAAATATGGTGGTTCAGAAGCACGGCTGCTGATTAACTGTTATCTTTGTAGGTGAAGGTCTTCTACATGTGTTGTGGTGGCCACCACATATAGTAATAGATATATGGCATGGCATACAACATCAAATGATGTGCAAGTGTCAGGCCATGCTGGCCTGTGTATCTCCTTCAATTCTTGTTCAGGAACTCCTTGGCAAGATGAAATTGACCCTGAAGGGAATCTTTGCAACACAGAAACTGACAAATGCTGCAAATCATGACTTTTTCTCCCCTCAAGAGATGGTTGTTAAACATGTACCAGTGCCCCACGAATAACATCTGAACTAAATGTGTCCCAATGTAATAGAATAAAAACCTCTGAATATTCTTCCATTTTCAACCTTACTGAGATTCCACTTCTTTAGAATAATTCCATACGGTTTCCTCTGAAATAATGTCACTCACTTATTTTTTTACCACCTAAATCACCTTCTTTCCTTTATTTGTCATACAAGTGCTTTTTTCAAAAAAGAAACACATGGTATTTTTATATTAGTGTTTATTGTCTCTCTAGTCTGAAGACTCAAGAAAAAAATTACATTGAAAAGCAAAACTGGGGCCTGGATATCTCAGTCAGCTAAGCTTTTACTCTCAACTTTGGCTCAGGTCAAGATCTTGCAGTCATGAGACTGAGCCCCGCATCCAGCTCCGTGCTAAGCATGAAGCCTGCTTGGGATTCTCTCTCTCTCCCTGTCTCTATGTCTCTCCCCTCCTCATGCTCTCTCTCTCTCTCTCTCTAAAAATAAATAAACCAGCATTTACAAAATAAAAAGAAAAGCAAAACTGTATTCTCTTATTACAATATTTTATGTGACATTAAAAATAATAACACCTTTTTTGGTTAATATACCATCTTTAGATGCAATAATAGAGCTAAAGTTTAACTATCAATTAATGAAATAAGGTACATTCAACCTAGCAAAAGGGTGAGAGGCAATTCAGATACCTGGATTCTAACATCAGGGCACTGAATTGGTATCCCTTCTATAGTCTAATCCAACAAATGAATAGGTAGTGTTGCCCCTACTTACTGCAAAGTGAGACGTATATATCATAGAATAACACCATTAAAGCAATTGTGGTTTTTGAGAAGAAAGGTGCTTTATAAATAGCAGACATTATTATTCATATTCAGGAATTTTAACAACTCCCACGGCTTTCCTTATGACTATCTGCCATTTCCAATAAGTAACATTTCAACATTTGATGCTATCATGCAATAACAGTAAAAGAATATTAAGCTAGAAAAAAAATCCCCAAGAAAATCAAACACATGGAAATGTCTATACATTGTATTCTATCATATCATGTAATTGAAAATTCATGAAGTCTACAAGACTGGTATAATTTGAGCCGAGCCTATTCAAGTATATGCTGTCATTTTGGGATAAACATTGCTTCTCATAAAAATTAGACATTTTTATGAGGGTGTGACATTTTAAATAAATATTCTGCTCAAAAGAGAAGAGAAAGTTAATGTTTAGATTAGGTGGTGCCCACCTGTCAGAGATGCTGTGCTAAAAGCGGAGGTAGTCACTCTCTTGAGAGTTCTGGGATTTGAGTGGTGGTAGATGAGGGGTTAAGAGCAAGGATGGCAAAAATTGATGTGCCTCCTAGTAAAAATGGGTGTTGGGGACAAAGTGGGATTTTGCTCAGATGTGCATTCTTGAACTGTACCAGGGACTTAGCTTAAAAAAGGTAAATAAGAATTGCATGTTTGCAGAAGCCTATATTTGTAACTCTAGCCAACAGGTCTATGCAGAAGACAAAAAGACCTCTCCGTCCCCAAAATGACTTCCTGTCTTTTCTTCATTAGAGATTTATTATGTTGGATCTTTAAGATTCTTTTTATCTTCAAGCATTGTCTTTTCAATTAAACATATCCTTGAGTTAGGGCCTTTCTTTAAGAAATTCTCAGTAAATATTTTATTGATAATGAGCACATTAATTTCTAGTTAAGAATGAAAGACCAGGACCTCTTTGGTAGCTGTCTAGGGAAAGGAATAGGGTCACAGACAACACATCTTGGGGCAAGGATATGAAAACCAAGGGAGAGAGGAGGTTTGAAAAAAAAATAAATAAAATGAGCAGAGAAATGTACAGCTTGGTCTTGTGCTTCTCAAATTATGCCATTCAAGCAGTTTTGTTGATTTCTGGGTTAATCCAGTTCCTTTGCATATAATGGAGGTCCTATCTTCATAGCTATGTGCTGCCTATCTGTTTATTTTTACACACACACACACACACACACACACACACAAATTTGTGTTCTTTGTAATGAGGGACATACAAAATTTGTTATATATTATGTCTAATTTGATTTTGTTAACTATTCTATGTAGTATATACAATTAATTCTATTTTACAGGTGAGACCGCAATGGCTCAGAGATGTCATGTCCTTTACCCATGAGAGATATTTGAATGAAGAACTGTCAGGCACCAAAACCCTTTCCTAACCATTACACTACATTATTTTCCTCCTAGCAACTTGTTCAAGAAGATGGTTTATGAAGGAAAGTTGTTCTGTGATTCAATATGTTTGGGAAATGATAGATATTATAAAACCTTGGATGATTAGAAATAACATTAACATATTAAAAGCTATAAGAAATCTCATATTTATCCAAAGTAAAACACCTGTGTGTAACCTGCCATTTTTAAAGCTTATCCATTTCTGATAGAGCTAGTACTCTATAGACCATAACTGGATATCAAGAGCTAGAGAAACATGAGTTAGTGCTACATTTATCTCTCTTCTCTTAATACATTTATAATTTATTAAAATATCTTCTTGGGGCACCTGGGTGCCTCAGGTGGTTAAGAATCTAACTCTTAATTTCAGCTCGGGTCATGATTTTGTGGTTCATAAGACCCAGCCCTGCATCAGACTCTGCTCTGACAGCATGGAGCCTGCTTGGGCAGGAATCTCTCTCTTGCTCTTTATTTGCCCTTCCTCCACTTGTGCACATGGGTGCATACTCTCTCTCCCAAAATAAGTAAGCATTTTTAAAATAAAAAGTAAATAAATAATAAAATCCCTTCTTGATTGTTCATGAAGCCTTTAAGTTCAGTATAGAATCCCGAATAGAATTTAGAGAGATGATTCCTTACTGATTTCTTTTGTGGGAAACATGATTAACTGCTGAGAAACTATAAATCACTGGTAATTTGCAGGTATCTTTCTCCTAGGGAATAAATTTGGATTTGGGCTCACCAAGTGCATATTATTAGAGTTTTTTTCTTTTATTATTTTCTAGTTCTTATTAAATAATAAGCTGCATGAGGGCAGGGACCAAGTTTTGTTTCATTCACTATCATATATAGACCATATAACTCCTGGGCCATTAAGAGCTACTGAATAGGTATTTGTTGAATAAAGATTATCAATGAGGGGCACCTGGGTGGTTCAGTCGGTTAAGCATCAGACTTTGGCTCAGGTCATGATCTGACGATTTGTGAATTCGAGCCCCAAGTCAGGCTCTGTGCTGACAGCTCAGAGCCTGGAGCCTGCTTCAGATTCTGTGTCTCCCTCTCTTTCTGCCCTTCCCCCACTTGTGCCCTGTCTCTTAAAAATAAATAAATGTTAAAAAAATTTTAAAGAAGATTATCAATGATTAAACAATAGAAAAGTGACTTAAAAACTCAACATATTCTCCAAACTAATGTCTGACATTAAAACCCAGGGATAAGGATTTTCTGTGGAATGAGGGTAAAAGGTGAGAACTGGAAGGGAGCAAATTGGCCTGGAGTTTTCACAATGTTTGTTCCTGGTCCTTGTGGTGGTTTTAGGAGTGTGCTCAGTGTTTGAAAAGTCATCAACCTTGGGGCGCCTGGGTGGCTCAGTCGGTTGAGCATCCGACTTCAGCTCAGGTCATGATCTCACGGTTCGTGGGTTTGAGCCCCGCGTTGGGCTCTGTGCTGACAGCTAGCTCAGAGCCTGGAGGCTGTCTTTGGATTCTGTGTCTCCCTCTCTCTGTGACTCTCCCCTGCTCATGCTGTCTCTCTCTCTTTCTCAGAAATAAGTAAAATGTTAAAAAAAAAAAAAAAAGAAAATTCATTAACCTGTGCTTCTTCCCATGTTTACTGTATTTCAGTAGTACTAGGGAAATATGAGATTTAAAAGTGGTCTATGTTTTCATTCGTTTCATCAATACCTTCTGAGTATGTCAGAGCTCATAGATACATGGAGATCAAGAATTCGCTACCAAGTACTGATGGACAGTAGGGCATGGTTACAATCTCACACTGGTTAACCTTCTCTAGATGGACTTTGCCTGGGCCTGGGCCTTTCTATGATGTTTTAGAGCAGTTTCAGATTGTAGTTCTGTGAATTCTGGGGCTAGAGTAGAGAAGGGAAGTTACGTATTTTGTATTTGGAATTGAACCCTGTAGTTTACTTGCATCACCTAATTCAGTCCATCCAATAATTCCAAATTGAATATTATTATATCTCTTTTATAGATGCAGATGCTGAGGCCCAATGGGCTGACCTAACTGGCCCAAAGTTGTAGGCCAAGCACAAGATTTGAACTCAGATTTTCTAGTCTTGAAGACCCAGACTTTTCTAAATACCATGCTGCCATGAAGCCAGTTCTCCTCTAATGAGAAGAAACTCTGTTTTGGATAAAACAAAACAAAACAAAGCAAAAAATCTATAATTCATCAGAAATTGGACTCCAAAACCACCACAGATCTGAGACTTCAATTTACTTCTAACTCCAATGTTTGACACATGTGAATTCCAATGATTTGCTTTTTTTTTACTGTGTTAAGAATCTTTAATAAAAATATGCATATATGTGGTATGTGCTTTTGTGTTTACATAAATACAAGTACTATTTCTATATGTAAGTGTAAAATATAAATGAAATATTCATAATTATCAGTTTAAAACATGCATTCTGCTAATTTTTTTTAGATATCTAATTGGCCCTATTAAAGTATTCATGAATCAGAAGCATCCCATCTAGAAAGTAGAAAGGAGGTTCATGTTCTGTCATTTAAAAAAATTTTTTTTATTGTTTTATTTCTGAGAGACAGAGAGAGACAGCGTGAGCAGGAGTGGGTCAGAGAGAGAGAGGGAGACACAGAATCTGAAACAGCCCATAGGCTCTGAGCTGGCAGTCAGCACAGAGCCCAATATGGGGCTCAAATCCATGAACTGTGACATCATGACCTGAACCGAAGTCGGACGCTTAACCAACTGAGCCACCCAGGCGCTCCTGTCATTTTTTTTAAAGTATGTTTAACCTTCCAGATTAGACATACTCACAAAATTGAATGATAGCCTGAATATCTCATTCTGTCTCTTTACAAATAACATGTGTGAGATTTAATATTTTATATTTGTTGGAGCACCTGGGTGGCACCAACTAAGTTGCATTAAGCATCCAAATTTGGCTCAGGTCATGATTTCATGGTTTGTGAGTTCGAGCCCTATGACATGCTCTGTGCTGACAGCTTGGAGCCTAGAGCTTGCTTTACATTCTCTGTCTATCTCTGCTCCACCCCCCCCGCCACCCCCCCCACTTGTGCGCTCTTTGTCTTTTTCTTTCTCTCTCTCAAAAATAAATAAACATTTAAAAAAATAAATAATATTTTATATTTGTCCACAAATTCTGTGGTTTGAATGGGACAATAAGTTTAGAAGGGGAGTCAGTTGGATACAATACAGCTTATTCACATTTGGCTCAATCAGTAAGTGGACAAGAATAATAAAGGAAACAGTTAAATTGGGTTTAAATGTATTTTGATAAGGCCTTACAAAGCAAAAGGTTTTATCAGGTAAATTCTGGAAACAACTTTATTTAGAATGTGTGTTTTCTGCTTTAGGAGGGATCAGAAATCAGAATCTTGGAGAGAGTTTTCTTCTTTTTCTTTAAAATAAATTGCCATTCAGATGCTGGGTAAAATCATAAAAACTGGGAGAAATCAGTCAACTCCAAAAGGTTCATTTAGTTTCTGACAATATTTCTCACACTTGTAATGAACTATGCAGAAAGAGACAGGTGATTAGCAAGTGCCATTAATCATGGAGGTAAAAGAGAGTGGGGCCGGGTGGGGGAGGGGTTGCCTTCATTTTCAGTAGCAGAAACACAGGGGCAAATGAAGGCAAAAGTCAATGGATGACACATAGTTTACTTATCTCATAGAATAAAGTCTGATTTGGGAAAAATATTGTGATTCCAGCAGCATTCATTTATGATTATTGAAGTCATTTATTCTCCATGGCACATGAATATATCATTTGTCGAAACATATTGGCTTTTTAAAATTTATCTTTTACTATTTATTTTCATTATTCAAAGGGAACATGTAGCTTTCTGATCTAAAAGCATATTCAGTGAAAACTGTGGATTATTCTGCCTTCCTGAGTGACTCTTCGAAGGTAATTTTCATGCCACCAAACGTCAGAACAAAGAGTCATAGTCTTTGTGTAAAAGGTGCAAAACCTGTTCACTTAAAGGTATAAGAAAACATACTATTCAAACAAAATTCTAGGGTAGCCTTTGATTAGAGGGGATTAGAATATAATACAGAAGTGGAGATAGGTCAGGTAGTTCTTGAAATATTTTTTAGGGCACTCATTCAGCAAAATAGGTTTGATCTTTCTATCAGTCAGGTTTCAGTCAGGAAATAGAGATCACACAGTAAATTGAATTGGGTTAATTTAATAGAAAGAATTATTTAATAACAACAGATTAACTACTAAGGAGTAAAGAGGATGCTAAAGAATTCCAGAATAGGGGAGGTTAGAAGCCGCCACTACGTCTAGGGATAAGATAAGAGAACCTAAAGAAGGAACACATTTAGAAGATGTTCCCCATCCCCTACAAAGGTTGAGATTCAGATTTTTTTTTGTAAAAAGGTAGCTTTAGTGGCCCAAAAGGCAGAGAAATTTGCTGCGATGCTGCCAGATAGGACTGGAAGGCAGGAAACTACCAGATGCCATGCTGGTGAGAAGCACTGAGAAGCTGTTTTCAGGGGTAGCACTACACCACTCTGGGACACTACCCTCTGGACACCCAATGAAATTCATTTGCAGGTGAGTGTAAATGAGTGTTCTTGCATATCAGCCAAGTGCTGCAAGAGCGGGACAAGAAAGTCCAGTAGAACTAAGAAAAGAAGTCACTTCCTCCTGTAGTGTCCTTCTAGTGCCCTCAAGTTACAAGGCTTAATCTTGTTCCAGCTGCAATGAAGAAATGTTTCGAGGGTCCGGCGACAGTATCACAAAGCAGGGCAACAGAAAGTGGATTTGTTGCTGGGAGGGAATATATTGCAAATGGACAAAACTATCAAGCTTATGTTTAGGCACCAGCATACCCTGTGGGCTGCATACAAGAGTATTTCAAGATAATAAAATTATTATGATTGGAAATTCTAGTTAGATGAGATCACATCGGCTCCAAAACTTTAATCTCATTTCTTTAGCAAACTTTCACTGAGCAAAATATATATTTTGGCCAAGTTATCTGAGCTATATGAGTAAAAAAATACTTTCCTAAACCAACTTCAGTGTTTCCTTTTTCTATAGATGGTTCCAATATCCACTAAGTTGGACAAGGAATAAGCCGGCAATCATTCTTTTTTTTTTTTTTTTTTTTTTTTTTTTAGTGTTTAGTTATTTTTAAGGGAGAGCATGTGTGAGCAGGATAGGGGCAGAGAGAGAAGGGGGGCAGAGGATCCAAAGCACAGAGTTTGAACCCACGAACCACGAAATCATGACCTGAGCTGAAGTGGCACACTTAATCTACTGAGCCACCCAGGTGGCCCCAGCTGGGAATCATGTTTGAAAACCTGTTACGTTCAACCACAGCATTAAAATTGTGAAGCCAGCAAATACTGTAAATTGAAAGAAATGCACTTTACATCTCTCTCTCGTCATTGATTCTTTTCTGTCTCCACCAAGACAGGACACCATCATCTCTTCCCTAAAAGACTCCAATAGTTGCCAGGTGATTTTTTTTTATCCAAATATCATCTTACCTTGAGCATTTTTTAAAAGGAAGTTTAAGAATGTGAAACATGTCTTACAAGAGTGTATACAATGGATATACTACAAAGAATAGCATCAATGTATCTGCTGTGCAAAATGTGTCATTTTCCAATCCTGTCCTTTTCTTCTGCCATTGCTCCTGCATAAGTGTTCTGTTTCCTGAGTGTTGTGCTAATAATTCACTCTTTTAATAGTTTTCCACACATATATGCATCTTTGAATAAATTCCCTAGTCACATTCTTAAAAACTTTACATAAATAGAATAATGGCATCATGCTCTGTGACAACGGTTTTTCACTTAATTGTTTGTTGATAAAGTAGCTATGACTGAGTTTCATTATGATATTCCCTTGGTGACTATCCCATGCTTTCTACATCCATTTTACTGTTGAACTACTTCTAGGTTTTTTTTCTTCTCCTTGTTATAAACAGCAATATTACAGATTCTATATATCTCCTGGTGTTTCTGTGGAATCACTTCTGTTTGACAGATGCTGGACTAGAAATTGAGCAAATTTCCAATCAATAATATACAGGACTTCCCTTTGCTCTACATGCTTGCCAACACTAATTATTTCAGAATTTTTAGTTTTTGCTATTTTGTGTCCGTGACAATGGCCATTTATTGTGGATTTTCCTGCATTGTTCTGATTACCAATGAGGTCATACATCTCTCCGTATATTTAATGCTAACTTATATTTGTTCTTTTCTAAAGAGCTTGTTCAAGTCTTGTGCACATTGAAAAAACTTATTTCTACATCTTGCTACTGATTTGTAGTGATTGTAAATTTTGTCAGTTAATATGTTGCAAATGTCTTTTCCCATTATGTGGGGCTTCTTTATATTCTTTAAATACTGTACTCTAATGAGCACTCATCATTTTATTATAATCAGTTTTCTCAATATTTCTCTTTGTGTCCTTTATGCCTTTTTGTATATTGTTTAGAAAATCCTATAGTATTTAGAGTTGAGCAAAAATTATTCTATGTTTTATTCTAAAGGTTTAAAAATTTTAACTTTGAAGTTTGTCTTTGATTAAGCTGAAATTATTTTTTGCATATATTAGGAAGATATTTTAAGTTTTTATTCCATATAGATAATGAATTGTTTTTAATTTATAACAATTTTATAACAAATTTGTTATTAATAATACCATATGATTTCACTTATATGTGGAATTTAGAAAGCAAAATAAACAAACAAAACAGAAACAGGTGCATAGATAATAGAAAACAATGTAGTAGTTGCCAGGGGAGGGAGGCAAAATAGGGTAAGGGGGTTCAAAGGTCAAAATTCCAGTTATAAAACAAGACATGGGACGCAATGTACAGCATAGAGAGTATGGTTAATAATATCAAACAGTTTTGTATGGTGTTCGATGGTAGCTAGATTTATTGTGGTAACCACTTTGCTGTGTGTATATATGTTGAATCACTTTGTTGTATACCTGAAACTAATATAATATTCTATTTCAACTACACTTCAATTAAAAATTTTTTTCCAACACTATGTTTTGAATATTTTAACATTTTCTCACTGATTTTCATTACTAGCCACATCATAAAATAGGTTTTTGTGTTTGAGTCTGTTTCTGGTTTCTTCCTGTCCCTTTGATCATTTCTGTGCCAATACCACAGTTTTTTTTTTTAATTAAAAACATTTTTTTAATGTTTATTTATTTTTGAGACAGAGAGAGAGAGAGACAGAGTGTGGGTGGGGGAGGGGCAGAGAGAGAGGGAGATACAGAATCTGAAACAGGTTTGGTGCTCTGAACTGTCAGCATAGAGCACAATGTGGGGCTCGTACCCATGAGCCGTGGAATTGTGACCTGAGCCAAAGTTGGATGCTCAAAGGACTGAGCCACCCAGGAGCCCCCACAATGTTTTAATTAGTGTTAAAAATCTTACCTGATTATTCTTCTTTATCAGTGTCTTTCCTTTTCTTAGCTCTTTTCTATACCATAAATCTTCTAGAATAAGCTTGTCAAGTTCTTTGAAATATACTAGGGACAATTTGCTTTGCAATTTTATCAAATCTATAGATCAATTTGAGAAAATTTGACAATTTTACTATATTGGGTATGTCTACTGTAAAGCAATATTTTTAAATATCTCAGTAAAGTTATGCAAATTTTAGCTAAAGGACTCACATATATTTTGTTATGTTCATTCTTACAACCTTTCATTTTTTGTTACGCTATTGTAAATGACATTTTTGAGTTTCAGATTTACAATAAGTCAATACCAAATGTCATAAACAATGGCAGGGATCATTTCATGAGTAAAACAAGATAGTAATGATGAGAAGAAGGAATTGGCCATGAATAGAATTTGAGATTTCACAGTGTATAGCTAAACATCATGAAGATAGAACTTCAGTCCATCTCTGGTAGTCAATGATTGGGGTGGGGAGGGGGCACATATAATTTTATATATTTAACTTTCCAAATTATTTCAGTATGTATTTTACTATTATTTTAATAGAAATCACTCATTTAATTTTTTCTACAAAAAATATTACACTCTGCCTAAACCATCTTTATATATGTGTATATACACGTATATGTATATATGTGTTTTTATTTTTGTTTTAACTCTGAAACAAGATTCTCTGACCTCTTTAGTGGATGTGTTCTACTGTCTCACATATTTTGGTCAGAAGGTGCTTATTATTTATTCATGAAAATTCTTCTATGTGTAATGGTAAAACCATTTTATCCTTAGTAGAATTGAAGTATAATCCTTCAATATTAATAGTTGAAATAATTCTATATGGCATGAAGCTGTGATGGAAATGAATCATATATTTTAATATTGCATTTTTCTTTTTGGGGTCAGGAAATTTCAATTCCTATATCCTGTCTTCCTGTGGTTAGTTCAGTTCAACAAATACCTCTCCAGGACTTTCTCTGTACCAGGCAGAGTGTTACTTGCTGCAGAAAAAGATCCAAGTTACAGTCTCTGTCTTAATTGAAATAAATAGTTTCAACAACAGATGTAAGAACAGAACCCCAGATTGTAAGAAATATAACTTGGTTTCCTGCAAGAAGGAGGGCAGGTGGTCATGCAAACTTCAGAGCTCTACCAGCAAATTTAATTATTTAACATGGTTCTTTACGCATTGATTCAGATTCAAGTTCTTTTTTTTTAAATGTTTTATTTATTTCTAGGAGAGAGAGAGAGAGAGAGAGCGTGAACAGGGGAGGGTCAGAGAGAGAGGGAGTCACAGACTGAAACAGGCTCCAGGCTCTGAGCTGGCAGTCAGCACAGAGCCCGATGCGGGGCTCAAACCCACGAACCGCGAGATCATGACCTAAGCGAAAGTCGGACGCTCAACGGACTAAGCCACTCAGGCGCCCCTCAGATTCAAGTTCTTAATAGCATTCATATCCTAAAAATATGAGTACAGTTCTGTTGTTACACTTTTACACTTGCTTTTTGCAGCAGCAAGTTAAAAAAAAAAAGACTCTAACTGACTCTGTCTAGTTTGGAAGGTACGCGATATATATTTGAGCCTAACAAGGCTGAGTTAGTACTATCTAATATTATTACAGTCCAGTCACAGTGGAATTGTGCGCTCAGAATTATTTTGTCAAGCTATCTCTCAGTATAGCTGTAAGACACTGTAAAGGCAGGACAGTTCCTTTACATTTCTACCTCATTTCTAATAAGGCTCACAGGTGATGCTGTTGGTCCAAGGACTGTACTTTGGGTAGCAAAAGTTTACACACTTGTCTACGAATCACCTCGTACATTTATTTAAAACGAAATTACTGTGCCATAGTTACTTAATTAGAGTACTTGAATGTAAGACTTGGGAACAGGAATTTTCCACACATCTCCAGGTACTTTTGCACACTAAAATTTAAGAACTCGTGCGTGTTCTGGGGTGCCTGGGTGGCTCAGTTGGTTAAGTGTCCAACTTTTGATTTTGGCTCAGGTTGTGACTTCATGGTTTGTGGGTTCAGGTCCCACCTCGGCTTTGCACTGGCAATGCGGGTCCTGCTTGGGATTCTCTCTCTTCCTTTCTAGCCCTCCCCTGCTCATATTCTCTCTCTCTCTCTCTCTCTCTCTCTCTCTCTCTCAAAATAAAGACCAAAAAACAAAACAAAAAAACAACAACCCTATTTGTGTGTTCTAAGGCTCAATCATTTCTGTCATACTGTGACATTGTGAGAGAACAGAAAGTTTAACTTTTGTTTTCATACGTTGCTAAGTTTTATATTTTAATTTGTTGGAAGATTTTTCCAGGCTTATCTTGTGATTCTTTTAAAATATGATTTTGAGAATTAAAGAAATATATGTTAGTGGCTAGTTTGGGATACTGTCATGACTTCTGATTTATACTGTTTCTGCTCAGTGTTAAGAGTGAGAGTCCTGGACTTTTCCTTGCTCTTTCATATTTTATCCTTTCTCTTAGGAAGATAATTTTACAAGGAGATGAATCTGAATGAACAGTTATTCCAGGCTTCTTCCCTGAGGTTAGTCTTCATCCTAGAATTTCTTGTCTCTCTCTCTCTCTCTCTCCTCTCTCTCTCTCTCTCTCTCTCTCTCTCTCTCTCTCTCTCTGTGTGTGTGTGTGTGTGTGTGTGTGTGTGTGTGTGTTACATTTTGGGATTAGGCTGATGAACCAGCCACCCATATTTAGAGGGCAATGGCCATATGGCTGTCCCTGAGAGTCACAAAGGAAAAACAAACCAGGATATCTAAGGAGGTCAAGAGAAACATACAAATCCAGAGAACCTCAAACAAAGTTAACAGAAAGGACAGAATACAGAAGGATGTTCATGAGTGTTAAGCGGTTGGTTTTGTGTATCAAAACAGGATTCTTTGAGAAACTATCTTAAATAGCAGTCTGACAATGTTTAATTCATCTAATACTTACTGGCAGATCTTACATTTGTCATGTGCTGGATAAAAGTATATAATCTTTTTCTTCATGGTAAATGCAATCTACCAGAAGATAATAAGGAGAAGTTAAACCTGAATTCTTGGTGGGAAGAAAGTCAAAGAGCAAAGTAACTTTTTCAGGTCAATTTTTTACTTCAATGAGAAAAACCAATGTCCACAAAAATTTTTAATAATCTAAAGTAACTGGAAAAATCCGAATATCAATAGATGAATCAATCAATGAAGGAAGAAATTGTAGTATATCACACAATGGACCACTCCTCAGCAATAAATAAAATAAACAAATGATGTATGTAAAACATGAGTGAATCTCAGAAGCATTAAGAGAAAGAAGTCAAGGGGCACCTGAGTGGCTTAGTCGGTTAAGCGTCCGACTTTCGCTTAGGTCATGATCTCGCGGTTCGTGGGTTCGAGCCCCGCGTCGGGCTCTGTGCTGACTGCCAGCTCAGAGCCTGTAGCCTGTTTCAGAGTCTGTGTCTCCCTCTCTCTCTGACCGCCCCCCCGCTCACGCTGTCTCTCTCTCTCCTAGAAATAAATAAAACATTTAAAAAAAAAAAAAGAGAGAGAGAGAAAGAAGTCAGATATAAAACTGTGCACATTGTATGACTCAACCTACATAAAATTCCACAGAAGGCAAAACTAATCTATGATATTAGAAATTATGACATCAATCATTTATGCTGATGGAGACTGGCCGGACAGAGCAAGTGGAAACTTTCTGACGTCATAGGAATGCTTTCTATCTAGAACAGAGTGGTAGTTTACTGAGGATATACATTTCCAAAATTGACTTCAGCTTTTGAATTTGATTTTATAGGCAGATTTTCTTGAACCTATTTTTTAATAATGGGAAACACAGCAAACAACACATCAGGGACCTATTGCCCCCCTTATTAGTTATTTACAGATCCCACCCTTAGTTCTTTCATTGTCTTTTTTTTCTCCTGGAGTTATTTTAATAATTACAAACAACGTCTGTAAAGCACCTAATACTGAACAATTATTAGCTAATATTAACATTGAGGTTGATGGTAATAAGGATTTCAATACCATTAATACCTACATTAGAAAGATTATTATATAATAATGTAAAAAAATATACATGCATCTACATACCATGGTACATAGGTATTTGTGTGTGTATACATAAATATATACATATTGTTCAGGAAAAGGCAGGTAGAGTTTATCTTACAGAGATCAAACAATTTATATGTGGAGATATTAATATAGCCAATATAGAAAGGTGGGGTTAATTTGTTAATTTGTGAAGAAATTGAAAAGCCATACCATGGGATTTTCATTTTATTTGAGAAGCAGTTGAAAGTTTTATTTCAGAGAAGTAGATTAAGGCAGTAGTGTCTAAGGAGTATGGTTCTGATTGTGTACGGTATTTTTATTATGGTTCTTACCGAGTGAGACCTTGTGTGTTACAGACAGCAGGGTGGTTGACGTCAAGGAAGAATCTATGAGGAAAAGAAAGCACTTAACAAAACTATCTGAAATTAAGTGTTTCCCTTTTAGTGTAGGTCTGAAAAAGCAGCTATTTTTCTGCGAAATGTAGGGGCCAGAAATGGTAGGAGTTGATAGTAAAAAAGACATGAAACACAAAAACGGAAGGAGAAGGCCAAGTTTCTTGTCAGAAGGAGGTTTTGTCAACAATGGAAATGCTTAAAAGGAATAGCACTTTGGCAGAGAGGAAAAGGAAGTCAACACGGAATGTGTTTTGGTTTATGTTTTAAGAAGACACAGAAGTGCAACCTCCAGGTGCAGACAGAAGAGAAGTGCAGGAAGTACAGGTCTGCTGGGCTGAATTTCAGCCGGATTTGTGTTTGATGAATTCTTCAAATACCACCTTAGGGAAGCAAAATTGAATAATCTACAAAAGGAAACCCTTGAGCTTCTAATGGGATTTAGAATAGTTTTAATTGTGCATTATCAAAATACTCCTATAGTGTGACTTCTGTCTGGAATATTCCATGTCAGGGAATCTCGATGGAAAGAACGTAGGATTTGGAGTCAGACCATCCTAGGGGTGAAGCCAAGCTTGCGTAATTGATTAACTTCTTTTAACTTCAATTTCCTCATAGATAAAACGAGATAATAACAGCATTCTGCTAAGATTGTTTTCAGTATTAAATGAGATGATGGGTGTGAGGTGCCAGGTTAGGTAACTCTTACACAGCTTTTTCTCAAATAATGATCATTACAAGTCAATATTATTGAGGATGTGAATGTCCTTTTAGTTTCAACATATCTGTTACTCCCAGCGTGTGAAATAGCACACTCAAGTCTTCTCTCCTTTAATTGAATGACAGCATTCCCTCTTTTCAGTTCTATTTATTATGTTTCTGGAAGTTACCATTTTTAAAAAGTGCCAAGTTAATTGGCAGCGGGGAATGCATGGTAAGATAGCATTCACCGCAGTTTGTTAAAAGATCCATGGTAATCAACAGCCATCAAGTGATTCTTTCATTTAATGAAAGAGCTGGATCTATAATGGAGTGTTTTTTCTTTCTTGTTCTTTGCCTGAAAATTTGCTCTGTTAACATATCTTATGACATTGCAAGTTTTCTTTTAAAAAATCCCTTTCTCTCTGGGGTGCCTGGTGGCTCAGTCGGTTAAGCCTCTGACTTCAGCTCAGGTCATGAACTAGTGGTTCATGAGTTCAAGACCCCCGTCAGGCTCTTGTGCTGACAGTTCAGAGCCTGGAACTTGCTTCAGATTCCGTGTCTCCCTCTCTCTCTGTCCCTTTCTCTTAAAATGAAAACCAGCCAAGCAAAATGCAAAGTAAAATTTCCATGAACAAAAAGGAAAAATAATCTCTGGGATATTGCTTTTAGCTTCAAAATAAAATCCCATTTCCTATTAAAATATCTTGATATATTGTGAGTGTAGTCATCCTCAAATTTCTATCTGAATCAAATGTCTGTGTTTGCTAATCTCTTCACTGTTTTCTAAAGGTTGTCTTCCTTTCTGCTGAAATAATAAATGGGTAAATAGTTATATGTGAGATGCTAGCATCTTTAATATGCCAACACCTTCTGTCTTAGAGGCATATTGTGCCAGATGGAATGTTTCACAAACACTATAATAGACAAATTACATTAGATACCCTGGCTAGCACAGTGACACACAGCACCTTGATATAACTCAATTTTGTCTTTGCCTACATCTCAACTGTTGCATTTTAAATCAGCACGGGGGTAGCATAAACTATCATCTCTGAAGAGAATGATAAACCCAACCACTATGTTTATAAAGCATTCAGCTTCTATTAATTTTTATCACAGCAATATTTATGCAAATAGTCAAACCTCAGCATGGCAAAGCAAAATTATTTTTCCCACAAAAACATTCTCAAAAGGCAGTAGCTCTTTCAATGAGTGTTGTAAGGACTATGAGATGAAACATTGAAATAAATTTGTATCCTCTTTTGGTATTTGCAGCTGAGCAAATGACTTAATGTAAACATTTTTTAAAGTTTTTTTTAAAGAAATTAGTAGCTTGAAGTTTGAACATAAATAATTCCCATTACACAAACTATTATGACTTTGATACTTAAAGAAGGTATATATATTTTTTCAATATATAAATGGGGAAAGCAAGAGAATACTAAGAAGTAAAATAGCAAATAGATGGATAGATAGACAGAATAGATGGGTAGATAAATAGAAGGAGCTCATCTAATCCTGGGAAGTCAAAAGTAGAATTTATTTTTCCAGTTTGAATAAGAAAATTCTTTCTCGCATAGTCTAAGTGCTTAATTTAAATAAGTATCTCTAGCTTAAAGGCTTTAGTGTAGGTGTTGTTTTAGACAGGAATTAATATCAGAAGTTGCAAGCATTTAAAGATAGAATAAAATATTGTTTGAAAAATTATGTATGACAAAGTTGGAATTTTGACAGCCCCCTTTCTTCACGAAGGCCTTCCTGTTCTCTGTTGCCCACCCTATTAACTTTCAGGGCACTTATCTCTGGGGCCTTGACTTTGAAGGCCAAGAATTCACAGCACGCCCTCCCCACTTCCCATCATAGGGAGTTTTTATATGAATATGTTTCTATTCTCAAGACAAGGCGATAATTAATTTTCTTCATGATGTGGATTGCCTTTACAATCTAGTTTATTATGCAATTTAGTAGAAACTTAGGAAAGCTTAGGAAATGCTTCATGAATTCATGGATTAAAATCATTGTCTTAATTGGACGCTCCTTAATCTCATGAAGGAGACAATGAAATTTATAGCTGCATGACTAAATGCAGAAATTGACAATTTTTTTCAATTAGTGGTCTAAAACATAATTTCAGTGCACTAGTGATGGTGAATTAATTAAAACATAAAGTACTGGTAAACCATGTAAATTGCATAAATCATAATAAAAATTCCTAAAATTCTCTTCCATTAAAAAATAATTTGGTGGGGAGGTCGGAGGGCAAGATGGCGGAGAAGTAAGGAGCTCCGTACTTGCACTCGCGCCCATACATCACACAGAAAAGATCTGAA